>NW_017306738.1:58153-69201 GCF_000935625.1 Nanorana parkeri
GTTTATATGTAAATATGTTCAGCACTGTTTAGCCTCTACAATTGTCTCCAGCACCATTTTGGAGAAGCCTGGTGTCCTGATTGGACAGGAAATCTCGGGAGATTTGGTCGGCCATTTTGGGGTGGTTATCTTATATAGGAAACACAACCACGTTTTTTAGTCAGAACACGTGTGGATGTAGACAGGGACAGAGACCCGCTTGTGAGGGAGAGTCAGGAAAGTGCAGGGAGAGTGTTCCAGCCTGTGAGGGATAGTTCAGGGTTCCTACGGAGTCCTGTATCGGTAATCCGGGTCGGATGAAAAGACTCTCAGTTGTTTATAACCAAACCAGTGTCTCCGCTGTGAGTGCGGGAAGAGTGTGCCAGACTCCTATCTCACTGTACGGAACTAATATTGCTGCTTCCGGGTAGAGTGCTATCAGCCTTACAGATATGTATTGTGTGCTTGGGTTTAGACTGTGCCAGTCAGTGGGAAGTGTCTAGGGTGCTAACAAATCCCACTACATCTGAAGTGACTGTACTGTGTACCTGTGTCTCCATGCCTGGAGTGAAACCGTTTGCTTTACTATTGTAAATATTCTTCATACTACCGGCCCTCCGGTAATAAACGTTATCTTGTTAAAAGTCAATTACGTGTGATTCCCTCTGTGAAGCCGCCACACCCTAAACCCGCTTACAGGTTCAATGCCAACACAGCTGTCCCCTAGCCTTGATATTAGAGAGTCTAATTAGGAGAAGAAAACCTATTTAATGATGTGGGTACAATTAAATATGAGTGTAGCGCTCAACCCCGAAGGAGCCGCTGAATATTGAAATGGGTTCTCCTACCTGTTGTTCCAGCTACCGATCCCCTTTGATCCGCAACAGCACACCGACACTCATGGACAGAATGGCTCGAGTCTTAGGGTCTTTTTAGGGTATTTATTTGTAAGATCAATAGGAGAGAGAGGGTTTAGGGTCTGAAGGATGCCATTGGAATCTTCTGAGGACAGCTTTCTCCCTTAGCAACCGCTAAGGCCGAAATCACTGTGATCTGGTCCCAATGACCAATAGTAGTAGTAGTACTGTGAACCGATACCTGGAATAGGGTGTGGGATCTCTCTTGTGGGTCCCAGACGGACGCTCGCACCAGCTCCTCTGCGGTACCCTTCAACAAGCGGACTCCTCTCCGACCCAGCTTCCATCAGGTATTTTCCTTAGCAACAGGATCTGGAATCTCTGTGCCCTCAGCATCTGCAACTGCCAAGGAGCACTCCAGTTTAGTGGTAGTATCCTCTTAGAACAAGGCACCCATCACCTGCCACATGCATGGGCCCAGCAAAGTATCAGTGTATCCTTAGGCCTCCAGGCCCCTCAGCACCTGCCATGTGCTGAGGCCCAGGCCATTTGCTCTGCATCACACACAGACCTCCTAGGGTGAGGCCCCTAGGGGGAAGAGCGCTCTCCACAGTGTCCCCAGACTTTTTATTACCTGCCCTCAACCATGCCTCTGAGTCATCCTACTCAGGGATTGGCTAGGGTCAGGTGCATAGTCATAACCTGAGGGTGGATCCTCCCTCACTGTATGCTAAGGCTCCCTTTTCCTCAGCAACAGGAGGAGCAATCAATCCAGCAGATTCAGGGACACCCATAGAATGCAGAGCTCTGTATAATCAGTATCTAGACTGGTTACAGTCCAGGTATCTCTAAATTGAATAGCGGCATTTTAGAGGGCGCTACATGAGTACAAGTGGTATTATTATCTGATTTTTGGAAATAATTCAAGGTAACACATCTAATTATTTAATTCTAAAACCCCATAAAAAAGGGGCTTGTGAGCCCATATTATTTGAATGCACCTGAATTGCTGTGTGTTCCCGGACGGACGAATAAACCTACTTCTTGAAGATCTGGCTGGTGCTGATCCTACATTTATTCTACTTCATTTGGCACCCAGCATACCTCAACTCCATTCTTGCCTAACTCCATGTTGGTGGAGCATTGAGCTTAATACAAATGATGCGCATTATACAGGTGAAACTCGAATAATTAGAATATCGTGCAAAGTTCATTTATTTCACTAATGCAACTTAAAAGGTGAAACTAATATATGAGATAGACTCATTACATGCAAAGCAAGATAGTTCAAGCCGTGATTTGTCATAATTGTGATGATTATGGCTTACAGCTCATGAAAACCCCAAGAACCCCAAATCCACAACCTCAAAAAAGTAGATTATTACATGCAATCAATAAAACAAGGATTGTACATAGAACAATATCGGACCTCTGAAAAGTACAAGCATGCATATGTACTCAGTACTTGGCTTGGGCCCCTTTTGCAGCACTTACTGCAATTACTTTTACACGATATTCTAATTATTCGAGTTTCACCTGTATATATAGGTAAGCAGACACCTCTTTTACTAGAAGTTCTGCATTGCATTGTGCCATGCTTTGCTAGCGTTAGAAAGGGTAAGAGGTTGATTGCTGGGGTATTGCTGCCCACCAGGCAAGGCTTCATGATAGGGGTTGGGTCTCATGGACTGCAGATCCATGAAAGTGCATTGTCCAGTATGAGAGGTTCCCCTGAACTGTAAGTACATAATAATTGCATTGTTCAGGATGAGATGGGCAGTAGGTTCCAGGAAGTGGTAACGGGTTACCCAGCAGGGACTTAGCTACTCTCTGTGAAACCTGAGTTTTACATGCATGTTGGTTCCCTGGTCTAATAGACTATGGAAGAGGTTTTGGGGTTATTAAACCCCTGGAAAGCCAATGCTGAAATTTTGCATAACAATAAGACTTGAATTAGGTAAGACTGAATCTAGTGGTAAACTAATTGTGGGTGTGTGTTAGAAACCCCCAACAATAAGAGTAGAGGAGGAGGCTCACCTACATTCCCAAATAGAAATAGCTGGGAAGCAGGGAAATGTAGTTATAATCAGAAGTGTATCCACCGCAAGGCAAACAAGGCATTTGCCTTGGGCGGCACTTTCATCGGGGGCGGCAAAAAATGCCGTCCCCAAACCAGTGAGGTGACCCGTTTCCCCTCTCCTATAATCCTAGGGGACATCCAGGCTGGATAATGCAGGGGTGTACAGCAGCAGCAGCCGAAGGAATACCTGACCGCCGCTGCTTTCACTTTCTCCGCATTCCAGCCGAGGCGAGCAGAAAAATACTCACTGCTGACAGACTGGGGGTCGGGGACAGCCTTCTGCTCTCATGCTTCAAGAGCAAAGCCGTGGAAATGGACGGCCAGAGAACGAAGCAAAGACCCCCAGCAAAGGCGAACTAGTGGCAGTCCAGGGAGCTCCGCTGCTATCTGTCTGCTGACTGGGTAAGGGACTGGGCAGAGCAGTGTGGGATGGGTCCCGTGGACTGGAGCACTGAAAGATCACTGCAAGTGCAGTGTGTACTACAGGCAGCCTTGTTTAATAGATCTCTGCACACAGCCTATGGTATATATAATAGATCACATATAATAGCTCTCTATACCTGTGTGACACAGGTATAGCGATCCCTGCGATCTATTATATATACCTGTGTGCAGGTGTTACCTGTACCGCAGGCAGCCATGTGTGCTGGGATCTATTATATTTAGAGCTTGTTCACACTTAATCTGGTGAGTTCCAGCACAGTTAGTGGCCGGAACGAACTGGATCACATACATCAAGCCACCCTGCGTTCTGGGCTGGGAGGGGGCATGGCAGTGCCATTCAAGTCAATGGCACTGCAGACATGCCCAACCCGCCCACAGTGAGACCACCCCGCACCTGAATGCATGGTATAGCAATGCCCAGGCTCCAGTCCAGTGCGATCGCAAAAAAATAGTGCATTAAATAAATGAATGCACTATTTTTTGCAATCGCACTGGACCATAACCCAGGCATTGCTGAAGCACAGCCCCCCTGAGACGCCGCATAGCCCCCTGATTCCCAGCACAGCCCTCCTGAGACCCCGCACAGTCCCCTGAGATCCTGCACAGCCCCGTAAGACCCCACACAACCCCCTGAGACCCCGCACAGCTCCCTGAGACCCCGCACATCCCCCTTGAGACCCCGCATAGCCCCCTTGAGACCCCGCATAGCCCCCTTGAGACCCCGCATAGCCCCCTTGAGACCCCGCATAGCCTTCCTGAGATTCTTCCCTGGAGACATCAGCCCAACACCCCATAGCAGCACAGAGTAAGTAGCTTCATATTATTCTGCATTGCTGAACAATGTATTGCTGGGATTTGTAGTCTTATATAGCCGCGTGCCCGTGTTAGTCTTAAAAAGGAAGGGGTGGGGCAAATGTAGTTTAGGGGGGTGCCCGCTAAGGTAAAATAGATTACGAAAAACATATCGCCACAGTCTGTAAGAAGAACCCCAACAAATTCTTCCAATATATAAACAGTAAAAAGGTAAGAGAAGAGCAGATAGGCCCAATAAAAGATGAGAATGGGAGATTAATCACAAACGGCAGGGAGAGGGCCGAGGTATTGAATTAATTTTTCTCCTCAGTGTACACTCAAGAAAAAGAGGGGTTTAATGGAGATAAGAAGGTGTGCTCCTTGGGGCGTAAGATACCGCAGTGGTTGACGGTAGCCAGGGTTCAACAAAGACTAGAAAAACCTAATGCAAATAAATCGTTAGGACCCAATAACCTGCACCCCAAGGTACTTAAAGAGCTTAGCCGGGTCATAGTGAGACCATTATTCTTCATTTTCAAGGGCTCCATAATGACTGGAAGTGTACCAAGTGACTGGCGGAAGGCTACGGTAGTGTAAATATATTAAAAAAGGCTCAAGATGCCAACCTGGGAACTACAGACCAGTCAGTCTAACATCAATAGTATGCAAACGTTTAGAGGGAATGATAAAAGGACTATTTAGTGGATTTTCTTTGTGACAAAGGAATAATAAGTGATAATCAGCACGGATTTATGAAGGACCGTTCTTGTCAGACCAACCTACTAACATTCTACGAAGAGGTGAGTAGAGATCTCGATGGAGGGAGGACGGTGGATGTAGTGTACCTGGATTTTGCAAAAGCATTTGACACAGTACCACATAAACGCTTACTACACAAGCTGAGATTTAATTGCAGATGAAATGGTGTGTACATGGATAGAGAACTGGCTACAGGAACGTGTCCAGAGAGTATTGATCAATTACTCTTTTTCACATTGTTCTACAGTAATGAGTGGTGTGCCCCAGGGTTCTGTGCTAGGCCCAATACTGTTTAACCTGTTTATTAACGATATCGGGGAAGGCGTTAATGGCCATGTTTCCGTGTTTGCAGATGATACTAAAATTGGGAGGGGAATAGACACGGACTTAGATACTATAACATTGCAGGAGGACCTGGATAAAATAGGGGAGTGGACAACTACATGGCAGATGAGGTTTAATGTTGAAAAATGTAAAGTAATGCATTTTGGGTTTAAAAATAGGCAAGAGGAATACATATTAATGGGTACTCCACTAGGGAAGTCAGAAATGGAAAAAGATATAGACCTCCTTAAAGGCCCATTCACACCAGCAGTCGTGGTACATTGTGCATGTGACAGACACAGTGCTGATCCACTTAAAGGGGAACTATGAGGTGAGTGATTTACACTCATCCTCATAGTTACAGCCGACGTGTGACAATGAAACTGTCACACGTCGGCTCTATTGATCGGGAAGTGAGTGAACACATACCTTCGCTCGCTCACTTTCCGATCATCTCCCTGCAGAGAGTGGTGACTGTCAGTCACCGCTCCCCGCAGGGATTCCCCCCCCCCCCCCCCCTCCGATCCTCCAGCGAGGCGCCCCCCCCCCCCCCCCGCGGGGATTCCCCCCCCCCTCCCCTCTCCGATCCTCCAGCGCTGAGTGGGGGATTGAACGGAGTAGGGGGCGGACACAGCTGGCTCTGCCTCTAGATAGGCAGAGCCAGCTGTCACTCACGTAGCTGGGTGGATCTCCACAGCATTGTTGGGATCCGTCCTGGCTGCGGCGCTCTCAGTATATCACGGGCAATAGCCCACGATATACTGAGCTTTGGGTCACGGGAGGACGCTAGTATATATCCTCCCATGACCCTAAAGAGAACTATGGGGATAAACACTAACCCCATAGTTCTTCTTTAATTGTATTTTTTTGTTTTTTACTTTCCATTAATTCCTATGGACACAGTGCAGTGCAATGCGGTTGTATCACGTCACACTGGACCGCACTGAAAGAAAGTACTGCATGCCATACTTTTCTTCAACGCACACCGCTGCACCGCAACACGGTGAACCAAACCCATCTGGAACAAGGCAAATTGCCTGGTCTTGTGTTGGGGCAGTGCTGGAAAATATGGCCAACGCAGCACCAACGCATTGGCCCTAATACCAGTTAAACTCACTTATGTTACCCTCTAGACATCCAAACTCATGGGAATTTCCAGAAGGCAGTCTCATTGCTTAGCCAAAGCAAGCTGTCTAAGGCCCCGTTCACACTAAGGCGTTTAGTTGCGCTTTTTTTTCTGCATTGAAATGCATGCAACATTAAATCCCATGTATTCCTATGGGGGCCGTTCACGTAAATGCGCTGAATCGCACATGAAAATACACCTGGTGTTTGATTAAGTCCCTGAGCTTCTTTTGTGGCACTTATCAGCCGGTTTTGCTCCATAGACTTCAATGGAAATGCGCCTATCGGCACGTTTTTTTAGCACGTTTTTGCAACTGAGACTGCTTTTCATGGGACAACTGGAAAACCAGCTGAAAACGAACCATAAAACGCTATTGCTCATAAACAGTAAATGGTTGTAAAACGCACTGAATTTACATTAAAACATTAAAAAGTAGGGCTGTTACTGATTAAAATTTTCGTGTTCGATGAATTGAATTTTTTTAAAATCGATTAATTTCGACTAATTATAACGCACATACAGATCCAACTTGGCCTATACACATACAGCACAGCAATGAAGTAATAAAATGAACTAGGATCACACTAATCCAGCACGTTATTAATCTCACGTGCCCCACTCAATATGGCCGCCGCTTGAGTGGGGAAACTCAGAATAATAACGTACTGGATTAGTGTGATCCTAGTTCATTGTATTACTTCATTGCTGTGCTGTATGTGTATAAGCCAATGCCTTGGCTGGCGCTCGTGCAGAAACTTTAAAAAAAATTTTTATCGATCAAAAAAAATTTCATAGATTAAAGATTAATCGGGAAATGAATCGTTAATTTGCACAGCCCTATTAAGAAGCGCTAAAAAGCGCACGTAAAGCGCCCTGCAACACTGTCACCCTGTTGTGATTGGGATTTTAGAGCAAGATAACCCCGAGTCTTAAGGTGCCCATACACTGCTCGATTCTCGTACGAGAATCGCGGGAAATCCCGCGATCGTACGAGAATCGAGCAGTGTGAACGGAGGCGTACGACCGTTTCTACTGTACGGTCGCACGTCTTCCGTCGAACCAGCATGTTCGAAAACCAGCCGGGAATCGTACGATTCTCGGCTGGTTAGAACGGTGCTCGGAAGACAAATGCCGAACGGGCTGGTGTGCGCACGCGCACACTGCCCGTTCAGCATTGCGGTCATCGGAAGCCCGCCCCACAGGGGGGCGGGCTTGCAATGATCAAGAGTGCGATCTGCCTGTCCAAGATAGGCAGATCGTACGTTTTTTTAATCCCTGTACAACCATCGCAAGACTAAGGTCTTGCGATGGTTGTACAGTGTATGGCCACCTTAAGTTGATTTATTTGTTCTTATTATACCATACTATAGTGCTTGATGAAACTGCTTGCAGATATTGCTTGCATATCCTGTTTAAAGTGTGATATGTGTTCGTCCAGCTGGTGTTATTTTCACACCTCTGACTTTATGTTAGCTCTCACTGTGATAAAACCATGTTTGGGTGTTATTTTAACACATTTTCAGGGTATTCTGATAACAGAAGAGGTGGAGCAGATGCTCTGTAAATTATAATTTTTTCCAATTTTTTTTACTTTCACCACTTAAAGAAGTACTCCGGACAAAACTTTTCTTAACCTTTGCAGGGATTCTACCCCGCATTGCAAGGGTTAAAAGGAGCAGGTAGCCCTTGCAGTACAAGGGTAGCCCCACTGCAAGGGTTATGAAAAGTTTTGCCCGGAGTTCTTCTCTAAAGGAAAAGTATTCTTAAAATGCCGGTGTTCTATCAAAAGTTTCAACTTGTCGACCTCTTCAACTGGTGACGTCACATCTGGTGACTGCCTGTAGATCTACAGCAGATGGTGCTATTGTGCATGCCCAGGAAATCCTTGTCAAACTGTCTAACTATTGCCACAGCGCCTGATCGGCTATCCACTTCTATATCCTACTCCAGTTATATTTGTTATAGAAGCCGATGAGCCGCGCAGGCGCAGTGGCTATTGCCTCATCGGATTCTATAACCTAGTCAAAAGGTTATATTGTTACAGCGCTTGTGCGGCCACATGATTCTTTCTACAACCACAGTTGCCACTGCGCCTGCGCAGCTATCGGCTTCTATAACCTAGGACCAATATAAGTTTGCACTAGGTTACAGAATCCGATGAGCCGGTAGTCGCGCAGGCGCAGTGCCAATAGTTAGATAGTTCAACAAGGATTTTCTGCCCATGCGCACTAGCTCCATCTGCTGTAGGTCTCCTACTGGCAGTCACTGGATGTGATGTCACCAGTTGGAGAGGTCGACAAGTCGGAACTTTCGATAGAACACCGGCACTATATCCCGCAAACTGGGTGATCATGTGACCACTGAACGCTCAGCTCACGTTCTTCTCCCTGCAGAAAGAAGTGTCAGTCACCGCTCACTGCAGGGATTTCCCCCTCCGCTCAACGTTTCTCCAGCGCTTATTGGAGACACAGACAGGGGAGGGGGCGGACACAGCTGCCTCTGGATCTAGAGAGGCAGAGCCAGCTGTCAATCAGACAGCTGGTTGGATCACAACCTCTAGTATATGGGTAGTTTTCATTTGATTTTGTATCACTGTCCCCTCTCTTTTAGATTGTAAGCTCTTAGGGGCAGGGCCCTCCTTACCATCTTGTCTTGATTTGTATTGTACAAATGTAAACAAACTGTTGGCTTAGTATAATTCCTGTATAATAATAATAATTTGATTTGAACATGCAGCTCTCTGTGTTGGGGGGAGTTGGGCTTCTTTGTGTATGCGATTTTGCTTTTTTGCTTAGGTAACTTGCCTAAGATGGGGCCCCTGGTCGAGGTTATAGACCAGCTGATTCTACACGCATTGCTCTGCATTTGGTTTTCTTCTTCTTGCATATGAAAAATCCAATAAAAATACATTTTTAAACAATTAATAAAAAAGTTTCTGTTTCTATTCACCTCACTTCATCACAGCGCAGCATTCACCAGATAACACATCCCCTTGTGGTGGCCAGAATAGTGGTTCAGTAATAGTTTAAGGTAAAGGTGGAGCTGTCCTTTAAGCAGTGGGTGGTCAGATGCACGGTAGAACAGTGCCACCTGCACACTTTTCAGTTTCTAATTTTTTATTTTCTCTTTGTGTATGCATATATACATATACTAATTAGACCCTAGACCAAAACAAGCACTTAACTCTTGCAGTGTGCACTCATTTTTCATATGCCCGGAGTTCTTCTTTAAACCCGAACACTTTTTGGGGCCAATGTGTAAACTACCATAAAGCTGGGTGAATGCCGTTCGCACTGCATTACTGCATTACTGCCACTCTGCATTAATGCATTACTGCCACTCAATGGTACTGAGGAGCATAGGAACATTTTCTTTTCTCCTCAGCGCCAACACATGGCACTAATGCCATGCGAGCGGCATTCACCCAGCTTTACACGGGGCAGAAGGTTTATACATCAGCCCTTTGACTGAATATGTTGTTGTACATGTTCTTGTAATGTCAAAACGTTTCAGGGCCCCCTCACATATTTTCTGCTTTCAGAAAATGTATAATTGTTGGTGGTTTTAGCAGTTTTCTAGCCAGAAATTCAGATTATAACACATGTGTACAAAATTAGGAAATTGCTCTGGACACAAAGTGGTCAAATAATGGGTGAAGTGAAGAAAAAAAGCTTTGTGATATGACTCATATCTTTCACACGTCCTCACAATCTTGTTTATTAGATCTCTACATGGTTGGAAGAGCGGAGAAGAACAAGACCGTAACCACCAGGCCTGTAGAATGACTGAAGCCATGTTCAAAAATTATAATATCAACTATTGGCTTAAGAAATTAACCCATCATATCACTCAACCAGGTGAACCCAACATATTACTAAACCATCATATTACTCAACCAGGTGAAAATATCATATTACTCAACTGTCATATTACTCAACCAGGTGAACCCATCATATACTCAACTACCATATTACTCAACCATGTGAACCCATCATATACTCAACTATCATATTACTCAACCAGGTGAATATATCATATAACTCAACTATCATATTGCTCTAACTATCATATTACTCAACCAGGTGAACCCATCATATACTCAACTATCTGATTTGGGGTTGCCCTTAAATTACTGATGAACAACTGAATCTTAAATAAGTGTTGGGTTTATTTACAAATAGGGATATACATACATATTACAATTAAGGGAATTTGAAAGGGGAATTGGGGATAGGAATTGAGGGTAAGGATCCTACAGCTAGCTACACCATTCTCTCTCTCTCATTCACACAAGCCATGGGTTTTTCTCTGTTCTTCGGATACGCCTCTCCAGCAGGTCTCAGCGAATCACATTCTTGATTGCAGAGTTCAGAAAGACTTGTCTTGTCCAAAGGTCTGGCTTGTCAGCTAGGTTAGTGTCACACAGGAAGAAGGTTCCATCATATGCCCCTGCCCACCATCCCAGCATATATGCCTTGCTGACACAGGTGAGGGCAGTAAATACCAGCAGGGGGTAGGGCTTGCCCCAGGACATGACAGTCCAGCAGATCTCCTTTGATCAGTGTCCAGCCCCAAGAACCCTTTGATGGTCTTCATGTGCATATCAAACAGCACGGGCAGCTCACGATATTAAGGAACCTTTCCATCAAAGATGTATCATAGATGTCAATTATTTTAGCTTCCAACA
>NW_017306738.1:70683-81957 GCF_000935625.1 Nanorana parkeri
TCACTTGACTCTTAAGAGGTTCATCTGCACATGAATGATACTTGGCAGAGGCATATTTCTTAACATAACTATAGACCAGTTCCATTTCACAAACGTACACTCAACACAAGATACAACTATTAGCACAAAAGCTATTGTACTGCCAATACACACTCACAAGTGACCAAGACAAAGAACCTAACTCTTTAGTGTTCCCACAATGTCTTTACAGATACGTACAATCGGTCTGAACTCAAGTCAAGATTGCAAACAAACAACACACCAATTGTTCCTCTACACCGAATCCACACTTTCCTCGGCTTTAACACTCATTAACGTACAGCATTCAATACTTTATCCACTATTACAACTTCACATACACTCAAGGACAACAAACAATTAGAACTTTTGCATATCCAATGAACAACTCACCACACTTTCAACCCTTCTACGAAGTCCAAGATCCAGCTGACTTCACCACGAGATCCGTGCAACAGGTCTGGTCTGTTCTTTCAGCAACTTGAATTAGAGCAATTCCGTCTTGTAGGTTCTATGTGGATTTAGGAATTTCCACACGCTTTCTGGGGTGCCAAATGTAGAATGTGCTCTGATTTGGGGTTGCCCTTAAATTACTGATGAACAACTGAATCTTAAATAAGTGTTGGGTTTATTTACAAATAGGGATATACATACATATTACAATTAAGGGAATTTGAAAGGGGAATTGGGGATAGGAATTGAGGGTAAGGATCCTACAGCTAGCTACACCATTCTCTCTCTCTCATTCACACAAGCCATGGGTTTTTCTCTGTTCTTCGGATACGCCTCTCCAGCAGGTCTCAGCGAATCACATTCTTGATTGCAGAGTTCAGAAAGACTTGTCTTGTCCAAAGGTCTGGCTTGTCAGCTAGGTTAGTGTCACACAGGAAGAAGGTTCCATCATATGCCCCTGCCCACCATCCCAGCATATATGCCTTGCTGACACAGGTGAGGGCAGTAAATACCAGCAGGGGGTAGGGCTTGCCCCAGGACATGACAGTCCAGCAGATCTCCTTTGATCAGTGTCCAGCCCCAAGAACCCTTTGATGGTCTTCATGTGCATATCAAACAGCACGGGCAGCTCACGATATTAAGGAACCTTTCCATCAAAGATGTATCATAGATGTCAATTATTTTAGCTTCCAACACCAGGTGAACCCATCATATTACTCAACTATTATATTACTCAACTAGGTGAACCCATCATATTACTCAACCAGGTGAACCCATCATATTACTCAACCAGGTGAACCCCACATATTACTCAACCAACATGTTACTTAACCAGGTGAACCCATCATATTACAAAGCCATCATATTACTCAACCAGGTGAACCCAACAAATTATTCAGCCATGTCCAGTTGATCCCATCAAAGATAGAACCACGTCACTTGGCAGAGAACACAGGTATCCAGAACTCCTGGGAGTGTTGAATGCTGGAGATCCTTACAGCCCAATGGAACTTACAGTTTAAAGAACCCAAATCCAATCCGGATGCATCAAAACAAAAGATGTGAAAAGTCCGACAGTTGCGTCTCTTCACAAATCAGCAGCAACCTGACTAGAAAAGCCTGTCCCCTGCCAGCATGCTGTAGACATGGACCCTTGCTCAGTGTGTGGAAGCAGCGGTCTCTCTGCACATGTCTGACACACATCCCTTGCTGAGTCAGACCTATAGCTACGCAATTAGCCAAGCTCATGCTCCCTCGTGATTGGAGAGCTCTCCAATCGCGTGGTGGACCTCTGAAGAGCGACCACTGCCTCCACACAGGGAACATGGTTCTTTTCTGTGGCATGCTGGCAGGGGACAGGCTTTTCCACTCAGGCTGTGGCTGCTTTTTGAAAATAATGAGCTGTAAGACTTTTCACACCTCTTAAAGTGCCCATACACTTTACAACCCTCGCAAGAGTTTTGTCTTGCGAGGGTTGTAAAGTACTTAAAAACACGTACGATCTGCCCATCTTGGACAGGCAGATCGTACTTGCGACCATCGCAAGCGCTTGCGATGACTGCAATGAGGGGCGGGCTTGCAAGGACGGCAAACGGGCAGTGTGCGCGTGCGCACACCGGCCCGTTCGTCAGTTGTCGAACAAGCAGGCCACTAACTCGCCGAGAATCGTACGATTCCCGGCGGGGTTTCTAGCCTGCTGGTTCGACGGAAGACGTGCGACCGTACAGTATCGCGGATTTTCCGCGATTCTCGTACGGGAATCGTACAGTGTATGGGCACCTTTATTGTGATGCACCCAGGATTTTTTTGGCTGATTAAAACTTAAAGGTTCACTTAGAGAAAGCTTAAGAATACAGAGCTGGAACGAATGAGAGGTAGGAGAGACAGGCCACCGCACACAATATGTCTACCCGCACGTTGCAGTAATGAGCGCAGTAACGTGCACTTTACCACGATGCAGCAGTGTGAGCCCGGCCTAGGTCTGGGGATCGGTACATTACTTAGGGCCTGTGCGCTGGGGTCTGCTGCCCTGGAAAAAATGCAATATGCTTGCTTTTAATTCCATGCTGGTGCGTTGGCTGCATTAATAGGCAATGCAGGTTGATGCGCAACATAATGCATGGTAACGCAAGGCACCAGAAGCCAAAGTATGAATGGGCCTCCCTAAGTTGAAGAATGTCCGGCCTGCCACCTTTAGAGGCTGGTAGTTAATTTAGGGCTTGTATAGACCACAGCGTGCAAAATAATCGCAGCGTAACGTATTATAAGGCCCATCACTACAATGCATGGTACAATCAGGCAACAGGGGGAATTTAGGGCTCACTCACACCAGTCCATGCGCTAAAACACGCGCGCCCTGGTGTGCGTTTTGTAGGGGCGGTACAACGCATTGCATTGTTTATTTTTTTATTTTTAACTTTATTACAGAGTCACAAAATGACATTTCATTCAACTCTATGCACATGGCTAACCAGATGGTTTTAGATAAAGTAGAGCCAGCAATTAATTTAATAGCTCACACTTAATTTTGTGTGTTCTGGGAAGTGTGACTGAGTATGTAATTAGACATTTGCCAATACAAACCTTTCCTTTTATTTATTTTTGTTAAGAAATTAATTAAAGACCAAAAAAAAAGAAAAACAACAACGCCCAACGTGGGGCTCGAACCCACGACCCTGAGATTAAGAGTCTCATGCTCTACCGACTGAGCTAGCCGGGCGCTTGGAGATACAGCGTGCACATGTTTTGACATAGCTCTATGTATGGCAGAGTGACGTCATGAAAAGGTGGGGCATGGAGTCGGCTGGGGGGCGTGGTATATTGGAGTTTAGGGAACTGAGTGTGAACATGTCGGCGGGAAGTGAGATGAGCGGCCCGGTTTCCCCGGCGCCGTCCATGCCGGTCTGTGTGGCTCTGGGTCTGGTCTCCTTGCTGTGCTTCGTGGCCGGGTTCGGTACCGGGGCGGAGTTCGTGCGTTTCCTGTCATTCGGGGCTCTGTTGAGGAACATCAGCGAAGGGCAGGAGGGTGAGCCGGGCGGGCCGGGGAGTGAACATGGCGGGAACGTTCGGCTATGGGGGGGAAGGAAGGGTAGGGTTATGTGGGCGATGAAGGCTCCCATTTAAGGGCCGGTGAGGGTGGGTCACGTGGGATGCAGGGTGCACCACGTGCTTCTTAAAGGTGCCCCACATCCTACAGGTACCCCATGGCCTTGACCTCCAGGGACAGTGTCTGCTTATGTCCCTGTGAAGACCTTATCGTGCCATAGTGTTGAGCTGCATGCATGATTTCTGTGTGCTGTGTTCCCACTCATTGTCTATGGCACCCCAATGCATGGTATGTTAACAGCAGGCATTGCAAGAATGAAGGGTATGCATGCAGTTGCGGTACTGTGCACGTGGAACGTATGGCTGATGGAGGTGTCACAGAATGTATGGAAATGATACATTTAGCTCAAACGCTATGGTGTGAATGGGCCCCAGGGGTCTGCTCACACTGTCGTGTTGATGTGATGAGGTGCCATTCATTTTGATTGCAACCTGCCAATGGATGCACAGTCGCCGTGCACTGTTTATTGGCAGCATAATGCATCTCTATCATCAGTGTGTTGGGATGTGCTCCATAGTAACTTGCAACACACTTCTCGTCCTGGGGTGACAACACTCACCATGTTGTATTAATAATCAGCGTTGTCACCCTAGGACAAGAAGTGTGTTCTGACTGCAGAGCATATTTGAATGGCAGCCCAACACGTGTTTTGTCCTAGGGTGACAACACTGCTTCTCCATTAATATAGTACAGTTCTGTAGTGACAAGAAACTGCCACCTGAAGAATCACTTGTGGTAATGTTGACTATCAGGTCTTCCACCGTGGATTCTAGTTTTTCCTGTCGGCTGTGTCCAGAAGTGACAGATGCCAGCACATTGTATTGTCAGAGTTTGAAGTGTGAGAGATCGGCATTCACTACTTTGCAGGAAATACTTATTTTGGCAACAGTCACTATAGACCTGGCGGGTCACTTTTATATGCAGTGGGTCTTGTGCTGACCCTCTAAAGAGATTAATATCTGATAATTCTCCTCCTTTCCTATTACAGGTGAGTCCCCCCTGCTGTGGCGAGACGCTATCGGAGACTCTCACTTCCTGCGCTGTCTTGGGATAAATATGGCCTTGCTCCTTGTATTCGTTTCCCAGCACAGCCTCATGGCCTGGTCTCCATTAAAGGAGGGGGTGACTCGGGTGTTTGGTGTTCTTCAGCGCTCCGTTTATATACTGTGCACGGCCCTCTCCCTCCAGGTATTGTGTCGCTCTCTTATTATATGACATAAAGTTCTTTGGCACATTTCTTTCTAACGATTATTTTCATAATCGATTAGTTAGCCGATTATTGAGTTCGATTAATCGACTAATCGGATTTAAAAAAAAAAAGGGTTCAGTGATGAACTACTAGTTTCTATTGAGATTGTAGTCCATCACGGGAGCAAGCTTGGCGCGGTGGAAGTGTGGTGTGCAATATAGTACATTATACAGCGGCGCAGTGCAGAATACCAGCAGCTATAGAGGAATGTAGCACAGATGGTACTTTCCAGAATTTGTGGCTGGGTGCTCGTCTTTTTTTAATTGGCTCCCATTGCTAAAATAATGACCGTTTATAGCACATAAAGGAGAACTATGAGGTGAGTGAAAATCACTCAGCCTCATAGTTCGAGCCGACGTGTGACAATGGAACTGTCACACGTCGGCTCAATAGATCGGGAAGTGAGTGAACACATACCGTCAGTCGCTTACTTCCCAATCATCTCCTGCAGAGAGCCTTGACTATCAACCACCACTCCCTGCAGGGATTCCCCCCTCTCCGATCCTCCAGCGCTGAGTGGGGGAATGGACATGGGAGGGGGCGGGCACAGTTGGCTCTGCCCCCATATAGGCAGAGCCTGCTGTCACTCACACAGCTGGATGGATCTCGACAGTAATGTCGGGATCTGTTCTGGTTGCGGCAGTCCCCGGGTTACGGACGTCCGACTTATGCACAATCCGTACTTACAAACAGGGTGTTGGCGGGGACACATACCGCCGATGGCCCACGTACCTCCGCTGATGTGCCGGCTTCCTCTTCAGCCGTTACGTCAGCTTCCCCGGTCCGGACGATCCTCCGGTCTCCTGATCCGGACGCGGCTCCTCTGCCCCACCCCCCTGCCTACTCTTCATTGCAGGCTGGGAGCCATACCCAGCCTGCTATTGGATATTCGCCAATAGCAAGCTGGCTATTGCTCCCGCCCACTGTCTGCTGTCAATCAGCATGGGGGGACCTGATAGAGAACTTTCTGCTTCAGGCTCCTCCTCTGCTGATTGACAGTGGGCAGATGCAATAGCCAGCCTGCTATTGGTTATTGCAATTTGAAATTATCCAATAGTAGGCTGGCTATGGCTCCCAGCATTAAAATAAAAAGTTTAAAAAAAATTTAATTAAAAAGACAAAAAAAATTAACCGTAAAAAAGTTAAATAAAACTTAGACATGCAAAACAAAATAAAGTTTAAAATAAAACTAAAAATAGAAAATAAACTTTTTTTGCTGTGTCATTTTAAATTTAAAAAAATGTAATTATATTATCTTCCGAACAATAGGAACAGACAGCAAAAGAACCGTGACCCTTCCCTATGCTATCCAAAACTAAAATAACATTTTTGTTGGCTGGAGTTGCACTTACAAATTTTTACCTGTTTTCCAACTTGCATACAAATTCAACTTAAGTACAAACCTAAAGTCCCTATCTTGTATGTAACCCGAGGACTGCCTGTATATAGCGGGCAATAGCCTGCTATATACTGAGCTTTGGGTCACGGGAGGAGGTTAGTAAATGTCCTCCCGTGACCCTAAAGAGAACTATGGGAAAAAAGTTTACCCCAACAAAAAATGTTTCATACATTCCTAAAGACGTCTGGGGATGTAGAGAACATTTATAGAGCAAGGAAGAGTATTCCCACCTTCACCTCACATTTCTACCATCCTGTAATGTAATCCAGGTCATGTTTTCCATGGTGCAACTGCTCACTCATATGTCAGGAAAGTGGCAAACTCCGGCTGTTGTGGAACTACAAATCCCATGATCTTTTAACCTTAAAAAGTTCCAGGTACTTTAAACTGCAATGCTCTGTGGGATTTGTAGTTCCACAACAGCTGGAGGGCCAGAGTTTGCCCACTTTCCTGACATATGAGTTACACAGAATATGCTCTGGTAGTGGAGAGCAGTTGCACCATGGAAAACGTGGCATGGATTACATACAGGATGGTAGAAATGTGAGGTGAAGGTGGGAATACTCTTCCTTGCTCTATAAATGTTCTCTACATCCCCAGACGTCTTTAGGAATGTATGAAACATTTTTTGTTAGTACATAAAGCTGTAGGGAAGAGGTGGCCGGCTTATCAGATGATGGGTGTAGTTATGTGTGCTAGTGGCTGCTTCTCCTTTATATCTAGCCTACCCCAACAATTCATATGATGTGCATGTGTCTGCGTTTTGATGTTCTTTAAGGTAAATTTTGCTTTTTTTTAAGGTTATTTATTTGTTTTGAAGCACCTGGTGACCCTGCCAGTTCCCCCTCATTCCTGCGTGATTCTGACCATGACAAGTACAAAGGTAGATCTGTGCCGGCATGGTCACTTTGCATATCTCTTATTGATTCTAGGAGATATAGCACGCCACACATCGGCCTGTATTTCTGTACTCCAGGTAGCTGCTATTTCCCCTACCCAGCCCTGCTTTTGCTTATGGACAGCAGTGGGTGGCGGATGCAATACTCTGGCTCCTGCAGACTCTTCCTCCCAGCTCCAAGTCCATACTGTTGTACGCCTTTCAGTTAGGGGACAAGAGGAAGTGTTGGACTAATGATGTCACCACACTTGTACTCCATTGGGGGGGCGACAAGTCCCTCTGCTGTGATGTCACATGGGTCTTGTAGTCTCTATATTTGCAAATCCTGTCAAAAGATTTGTGAATGGAAGACAGAGCTGTGGTGATGGAGCCATGTACAGCTGTGCCAGTTTCAAATATATACAGAATCCTGCAGTGAGAAGAGTCCTGGGATTCTGGTAAGATGGGGGGGGGGGCTACAGATATAACCATGTTAGATGTTAATTAAACCCGAAATATAATTGTAGCATAAAACATGGTAATGAAGGTGGATAATTAAGAGTTCAAAAATACTTTTTCTCCCCCCCACACTTTATAGATCATGATGAGATACTGGCAGTCCTTCCCACGCGGTCCCTTCCTGTGGAATGTCCCCACCGGTCAATGGAGTGCATTATTCCCTGTCATCTGTGCGCTGCTACACACCATATCATGGCTGCTCATTTTCAGTGTCCTCCTTGTCTTTGATTACGCAGAGCTCATGGGCATTAAGCAGGTAAGTCGGCTGATTAAAACGTAGCACATTGGTTTCCAGGAACCAGAGCTGCTTCTACTCAGTTTAGAACAACAGATAATAGTTTTAAAGGCTATTAATGATACATTTGTTAAATTTGAGTTAATGTATTAGGGTGTTTAATGTACCCCAGGGGGCATTGGGTAAATCCTAGAGTAACCCTTTGGGTGTCATGGATGTGTCCCACAAGTCATGGTAATCAAAGGGGTCAAACATGATCATACGGGCTTATAAGTAAAGCCCCCGTGTGATTTTGGGGCTCTCCCTCTCCTCCTTGGAGCCCAGGACAACAAACGGTGTAAGGTGATGTTTGGGAGGAGATTGAGGAACATCTGTTTCTAAATGTCCTCTGCAATAAATAAGCCAGGAAGTGTCCAGCCTGAGCACTTACTGTACATGTTCAGAATTGTCACATATCTGCAGCTCAGGAACTGTTTGTGCTCAATTTGCTTTGGCAAGAGTGCAGGGGAGACATCAGGGGTCTAGTAGACTACCTGCTTTATATACTACAGGTCCTCCTTATTTCAGAAAATGTGTGATACGTCAAGCCACAAATGTGGATTTTAACACGTATGATATAAAGGGAACATTTGGTCTGGCAGTGGAAGGGCTAAAGTGTTTTTATTGCAGTAACTTTTTCTTAGCTTTGGCTAGAATAGAGAAGAGATAAATCCGCTGTTTTGCTGTCTGGGCACCATTGGTAAAATTTCCCAGAGATGCAACATGAAGTTGGAGATAATCTCCCTAAAACTGGCCATACACCTTACAACCATTGCAAGACTTTTTTGTCTTGCGATGGTTGTAAGGTAAATTAAAAAACGTACGATCTGCCCATCTTGGACAGGCAGATCGTACTTGCGATCCTCGCAAGCCCGCCCCGCTGATTGGCGGGCTACCGATGACTGCAATGCTGAATGGGCAGCGTGCGCTTGTGCACACCGACCTGTGCGGCATTTGTCTTACGGGCAGGCCACAAACCTGCCGACAATCGTACGATTCTCGGCGGGTTTTCGAGGCGTGCGACCGTACAGTAGAAACGGTTGCACGCCTTTCATACACCTGCCGATTATCGTACGATCGAGGGTACGATAATCGACAGGTGTATGGGCACCTAAAGTGAGGCAATTCCCTTTTTTAGAGAGGTGCCCCTATTGGAAGATTTTTCTCACCTTTGTGTCCTGAGGACAACTCCTAAAATTTTAGCTTTCTTGGTGATGTCACCAGTACAAATAAGATAAGTCGCCCCAATGGGGGCGCAGACAGCAACAAATTCTTGACGGGGGTTTAACCCTTTTCAAATCTAGGAAAAGCAAAAAAAAATACCAACGCCAGCACCCGCAACTTGTATGCACAAAAACTAGTAACACTAGTGATGCAGCTCCCATTGGTCAGGGCAACCGACAAACTGGAAAACATAAAGCAAAAAGGAGCGCCTCCATAGTGTAAAACAATATTTAATAAAAAGAAGGCACACAGCTAGGGCTGTACTTACAAACAACTGTGGAATACTGGCATATAGCAACGATGGGTGAACGAAATCACGAACAAAGACGAGCTGGAGTATTGATGTTAAACCAGAGTCTTCTGCCCCCAAGTATTCCACGGGTTAACATGTTTCAGAAGCAATGCCCCCTTCATCAGAACCTATAGGTTCTGATGAAGGGGGCGTTGCCTCTAGCTGTGTGCCTTCTTTTTTTATTAAATACTGTTTTACACTATGGAAGCGCTCCTTTTTGCTTTATGTTTTCCTTTTCAAGTCTATTCAAAACTACAACAAAAGAAAAGGTTTTGCTTAGAGATACATAAATAATCTTGAGGATGTTCTTCTGTGCAGCCGCCCATACACAAATAACATGGCAGGGCTGCTAATCTTGACCTTTTGGAGGACTTCTAACAATAGATTTAGTTGTAATCTAGTTTGTATCTTGGCTACCTGCTGTGCTCAGGCACAGATTTGCTATGTATCAGCCTGTGGAATTCAGTTATCTCCCTAACCGAGTTATTCTTTGTAGATCTGATAGTTGTATATGATTTATCTGCGCTAGGCCTTTATATGTACTGGTGCTCAACGATTTAAAAATGGTGCTCAGCAAACAATAGGGCCATAGATATGCATGCTTGTATTTGTGTACATTGTGCTTTACTTACCCCAGCGGGCGCTCGTCATGGTGCACCCGCTGTAGTTTTACGTTCCCTGTGTACATGCCAGAAGCTGCTGGTGTTCGAAGTATTCAGGAAAGGAAAATTGCACTTTGTTCTGGTATTCCCCAGGTTTCCAATGACTTATAACGCCGGCACTTGAAATCTTTTAAACTGCATTCTTTTCAATTGACTCTCTCGCAGGTGTATTACCACTGCTTTGGAATGGGCGACCCCTTGTCTCATAAGTCGCCCCGTGCTGCCCGTCTGTATGCCCACCTCAGGCACCCCGTCTTTCTGGAATTGCTTGTGATCCTGTGGGTGGTCCCCTCCCTTCCACCCGATCGCCTTCTCCTGGCCTCCGCCCTCACGCTGTACGTCTGTTGTGTTCATCGACTGGACGTTAAAGACTACACCTACCTCCGCTCCCAGCTGGAGAAGAAGTTCTCACTGTTCACCCGAGAGGAAGCAAATGCTGATCAGGAATCGTTATGGAAGAAGGACTGAGAGGATGGCTTTGTAATTTGGCTTTTATAAGGGACGCATATAAAAAGAAGCATAGCTTGGGTGAAGTATTTTGAGCTATAAATAAGTGTTGGCCTGCAGAAAACAAGTGCCTCGGATGGATGGACAATGGAATATGAAGGACAGAAACCTTTTAAGTATTTTAATTGTGGATAAAAACTTTGCACCTTGACCCCCAAGACATTGGATTTTAATATATTTTAGAAGTTTTTAAGACCGTGAGGGGAAAGTGATTCTTGTCTCACGGCCTGAACACAGCGACGTGTTTAGGATCAAATCTGATTAGCTAACCATGTGTTATACAGAAAGAGGCAACACTGGGGATGTCATATTTATGAGGGACTATAGAACCACCCAACACTTTTTAAGGAAGCAGCATTTGATGTCGTCATCATTGAAAAGGCTCCGTGTTCTTCAGGCCGGAGCTCCACCGTGTGACTCTCATGAATATATCTACCTGTAGAGAATTGCTCTGCCATTTGCTTTTCTAGCCATTGCTGCCATGCAACAACCCCTATGTGTTTGGAGGTACAAATCTCCACAAAGCTATCTGCTTTTTAAAGTGACTACACTCAGGGGTTAAATCTTAATGTATTCCAAGTCTCTTAACTATTAATAAAAATGTATCTTATTTGTCTATCACTCGGCTGTAGATCCTCAAATCATCTCTGAATTGGTGCTGACACTGTCCTTCCTTCTGGGGGGGGGGGGGGAC
>NW_017306738.1:83213-84252 GCF_000935625.1 Nanorana parkeri
CTCCAAGCTCGCTCCTGTGATGGACTACAATCTCAATACAAACTAGTAAACTAAACATGAGATTGTAGTCCATCACAGGAGCGAGCTTGGAGTAGTGACTACTTTACAACACACAGGGACCATGGGGAACAAAAGTAGCCCTGCTTATGTCCCAAGGTTGTTGACTTGCCTACTAGCAATCTAACTGTTGACTGTGCTTGGGTGGCTCATCCGGCCCTGGCCGGCTCGCTCTCTCCAATGTCATTAAAGTAGTATTAAACTCAAACTTTTTTCAATAATGAATCCAGATCAAACAAATATACATTGCCCAGCAAAGTATTTCTTTACATCTTTGCCCAAGCTTTTACTGTTATGTTTCCAAACAGCAAGCCAACTACCCTAAACCTTACAGAACCTTTTAGCACATATGTAGTGCTACTTCTGTTCCCCAGGGTCCCTGTGTGTGTTGTAAAGTAGTCACCGCTCCAAGCTCACTCCCGGGATAGACTACAATCTCATATTTAGTTTACTCATTTGTATTGAGATTGTAGTCCATCACGGGAGTGAGCTTGGAGCGGTGACTACTTTACAACACACACAGGGACCATGTGGAACAAAAGTAGCCACCCTCCAGAAGGAAGGACAGTGTCAGCACCAATTCAGAGATGATTTGAGGATCTATAGCCGAGTGATACACAAATAAGAAACATTTTTGTTTATAGTTGAGGTACTTGAATGTATTTTTAAGACTTAACTCCTGAGTTTAGTGTCACTTAAACTGCACAAAACAAAGATGGGGAAGAGGGTTCTTTTGCACTTGAGTTTTTTTTAAATGCTTTTATATTCTGCAGAAATATTGTATAATATTTTGAATTAAAAAGAAAAACTTATGTGAACCGTTTGTGTCCTGGTTGTAAATGTTTTTTATAGGATCAAAGGATCTCAATCCATGTGTAACCTTAGTCTCTGGAATCCAAGCTTACACGGGACTATGGACTCCCAATGCAATGCTACTGACTGGCCCGTCTCTTCTTGTTTCCTTTGTCTTCCAGTGCTTAAT
>NW_017306738.1:84682-88658 GCF_000935625.1 Nanorana parkeri
ATTATTTATTATTTATATTGGACCACCATCAGTCACTGCCAACCCTTCCCATTCACAAGTACATTGAAGCTGTCACAGGTCGGCTCCGTAGGGATTCCCCCCCTTTCTTCCCACTTCGTTCCTCCAGTGCTGGCTGGAGGAGCGGGCAGGGGAGGGGCTGAGCCTAGATGTGCAGAGCCAGCTGTCAATCAGCCGGCGGGGTGGTTCTCGACAGTATTATCTGGATCCGTCCTAGCTGTGGCGCGGCTCTGCACTCTCAGCATATAGTGGGCAGTAGCCCGCTACATGCTGAGTTTTGGGTCACCGGAGGTGTATGTCCTCTCATGAACCTAAAGAGAACCAGGCAAAAATGGTTGCCCCATAGGGGTAGCCAAACTCCGGCCCTCCAGCTGTGGTGGAACTACACATTCCATGAGGCATTGCAAGATTCTCAGAGCCACAGACATGACTCCCGGAGACAGATGCATCAGGGGATTTGTAGTTTCACCACAGCTGGGGGCCAGAGTTTGGCTACCCCTGCTAAGTGCTGCAATGAAAATTAAAGGGTCTGCTGAAATTAACATTCCACCCCCTAAATCTTATTATTAGCCTAAAAATGTCAAAGTAAAAGTTTAATTTAAAAAAAAAAACTTGCCATGAGGCGTCGCTTCTGGGGGGGTAACGGGAGGACACAAACTAGCGTCCTCCCGTCACCCTAAGCTCAGTGTACCGCGAGCTACAGCTCGCGGTATACTGAGACGCCACAGCTGAAGCGGATCCCGACAATTGTGCCGGGATCCGCCCAGCTGCGTGACTGACAGCTGGCTCTGCCTATCTAGAGGCAGAGCCAGCTGTACCCTCCCCTCCCCCGTCCGTTCCGCCAGTCAGCGCTGGCGGATCGGAGGGGGGAATCCAGCCCCTCCCCTGCCATGGCAGAGAGCTGTGACAGGATCGAGAGGTGAGCGAACGCCGGTATGTGTTCGCTCACCTCCCGATCTACTGAGCCGACCTGTGACAGTCTCTTTGTCACAGGTCGGCTAGAACTATGAGGTGAGTGGAAATCGCTCACCTCTTAGTTCTCCTTTTAAAAAGTCGATTCCTAGACCTGGCTGTATTGCTAAATTACAAAGAGACCTTAGGGTGCAGGACCTGTCTGTAGTGTCGGATGTGGAGCGCCTGAGTCATAAAACTACTTGAACAAGACGGCGGGTCTTCTGCATTGGAAAACATTTTTTACATATTTGTAATTCAACTGAATTTAATTTTAAACATCAAAATGTCTAAAAAAAATAAACACTTGGTGATGAGGAAGCATGGAGCCGGCTTCCCAGCCAATTTGGGAAGCCGGGCAGCATATAATGATACGCCACCCGCCTTCTGATTGCTCGGGAAGCTGGCCAATCAGAAAGTGAAGTGACGAGTCATTACTAGCCCCCCGGCTTCTTGATTGGCCAGAAAGCCGGCTCCATGCTTCCTCGTCACATGGAGCCGGCTAACCAGGAAGTCGGGTGGCAAGTCTTTGCATATCGTCGGCTTCCTTAATGGGACTTCTCGTATCGGTATTGGCGAGTGCCGGAAAAAAAATGTGTACTCGATACCGAAAAAAACGGTATCTGCATCTCTATAATTGACTATTCATTTTTATTTTGTCTGGAGTTCTGTTTTAAATGATCCTTTCCATATAAGAAATCCTCAGTCTGTCTGTGAAAGTGCTGAATTAGCAGGATAGTCAGAGGACCAGTATTTTGCAAAGAGGAGATCAGAGATGTTGGCTCTCATTCGTGGTTCCTCAAAACAGGATTTCTTTAAAGTAGTATTGAATTATCCAACTTTCTTTCAATAATGAATCTGGATCAAACAAATATACATTGCCCAGTATCTCTTTATCTCTTTACATTTTGTTGCCCAAGCACTTGCATTCATGTTTTTATGACGCCACCTCCCTTAGCCCAGCTTCCCTGAACTTCCTGTCCAGTGCAAGATCACAAGGGACAGAGCAGTCTCCATCATCTGTCCATCTATTAGTTTGGAGAATGGAGGAGAGCAGGGGAGTGACATGCCTTGCTGTACCTGTGCGTTTGTGGAGACAAACTGTTTAGTAGAACACACAAGGGTGGCTTTATAGGACCCTGCAAGGGAAAGGAGAGAGCCTAAAACAGGATATCAGGGCCAGTGCTCAGGGGACCAGTTGATTCTGCAGCAGCCACTGTAAGGGATTTAATCAGCGTCTGAAAAAATATTCGAAGCCTTTTGACTTAAATATTTAAAAAAAAAAAAAATTCCTGTCCAGTACAATATCCCAAGGGACAGAGCAGTCTCCTGCAGCCATCCATTTACTAGCTTGAAGAAAGGAGGAGTGGGGAGCAGAGAAGTGACTAGCACACACAAGGGTGGCCCCATAGCACCCTGCAAGGGTAAGGAGTCACCCTTAAAACAGAATATTAGGGCCAGGGCTCAGGAGATCAGCTGATTCTGAAAACCTTTAAACATCAAGGAGCACCATCCATTGTAGGTGATTTAATCAGCATCTGGAATAGCGTAAAAGCCTTTTGACTTTAATGATGAAGCACACTGGCATAGTGGTTAGTGGGGTCCCTGGGTCGAATTCCGGCCAGGTCTCTATCTACAAGGAGTTTGCATGCTCTCCCAGTGCTTGCGTGGGTTTCCTCCCACATTCCAAAGATATGCTGGTAAGTTAATTGGCTCCTGTCTAAATTGGCCCTCGTATGTATGTATGCGTGTGGGATAGGGACCTTAGATTGTAAGCTCCTTGGGGACAGGGACTGATGTGACTGTGCACCGTGTAAAGTGCTGCTTCAATTTTCGGCGCTATATAAATACTAGGGATGCACAGATACTTTTCGAGTACCAGTGCAGATACTTGGCATTTTCATGAGAACTACCAGGGTTGCAGCTGCTGCAGCTGGGACCTGGCTCTGGCGCTCCACCACTGTCCTGAAATCATTAGTCTGTATTGTTTTAGAAAAACTGTCACATGACAATAAACAAAAATGTATCAGTACTCGTACTTGTATGTATTCGACAAGTACCAGTACTCGTACTTGCAAAACTGGTATCTGTGCATCCCTTTATTTATATTTATAAAAACAAAATCCTACATTAAAGCAGAGATGTACAAATCCCAGGAGCCCCGTGTGCTCCTTACAAATGACAGCTGCCTCCTAATTTCTGACTTTTTCTCTAGTCTAGTCTTGGAGCTCAAAAGTATCGGTACTTGTACTCGTACTTGTACCAAGTACTGTACTTGATATCTGTGCAACCCTAATAAATACCAATAATAAATATCACTTTACATGAAACTTGTGGACTTGTAAGTATTAAATAGAAGGCATCATCACAGCTTTGAGACCTTCAATGCATAGAAGTGCAAATCCATGTTATTGATATATCTAATAGCAGATGGAATAAAAATGAAATGGTACTTTACAGATCAATTTCTCCAAAATATTGTGTTCTTGGCACCGCCGTTTTGTACGGTTGGCATCTGATTTTGTGAATGCAATTTTCCATGAGCTGTAATACCGCGGCTAGACAGCAGAGGGCAGAATATGACCGGCTTGTCTTCCAGCTATTCAATGATTGTTTGGCTCTCGGTACATTAATATTTACAGCAGAAAGCGATGAGGCAGAAATGGAGATGTCCTCAGATGCTCTGTATCTGCTGAGGGAGCGTCCGCGTATTCTTCACGTATTTTATCTATGATGGTGCAGAATATAATTATACGCCTACAATGATCTCCATATTTAACACCATGTCAGGCTAAAGCTGGCCAAACACTGCTCAAATTTTAGCTTGAAAGTTCCAGCTGTGGGTGGCTCTGCCGGCACCACTCTGGCAAAAGTCGATTTCTTTCATTTGAGTTGGGCCAAACATTTTCAGCTGAACATTAAGCACAGCCTTAAAGTGACATTAAAGGCAAAAAAAATTCCATCCCCCCCCCCCCCCCTTTTTAATTTAGACCTTTCCCTAAAAGTT
>NW_017306738.1:88799-96299 GCF_000935625.1 Nanorana parkeri
CCCCCATGTTAATGTTAGCACTTACCTTAAATGATGTCTCTTAATCCGATCTTCCTCTTCTTTCCTGATGTTTTCATCTGTCCCTCCAGCGCTGCGGCGGCTTTCCGATCCAGAGCTGACTCCTCTGTCCTTGCTGACACTTCCGATCCCGCTGTGTCTGCATGCGGGTGCATGCGTCCATAGGCTTACCTTGCGTCTCTCCGTCTCCCGGCCGAAAATCCAAATTGCGCATTTGCGCCCGCCCCGAGATGCTTTGCGGCCGCCCGAGCAGTTTCAGATTCTCGGACAGGAGCACGCGAGGAAGACTGGGTAAGTTTAAACTGCTGTTAAAGCGTTTTTTTGGTGTTTTTTTTTACTTTTTGCATATATCTACTGCTTGGTAGCAGTAGATATATGCAAAAAAAACAGAGGGTTTAGAAACCCTTTAAAGGAGAACTATGGGGTTAAGGCTTTTCCCCATAGTTCTCCTTAGGGTAACGGGAGGACACAAACTAGCGTCCTCCCGTCACCCTAGGCTCAGTATACAGCTCGTGGTATAGTGAGACGCAGCAGTATACCGAGAGCTGCTGCTCGTGGTATACTGAGACGCTGCAGCTGAAGCGGATCCCGACAATTGTGCCGGAATCCGCCCAGCTGCGTGACTGACAGCTGGCTCTGCCTATCTAGAGACAGAGCCAGCTGTACCCGCCCCCTCCCCGTCCGTTCCGCCAGTCAGCGCTGGCGGATCGGAGCAGGGAGGTGGGAATCCAGCCCCTCCCCTGTCATGGCAGAGAGCTGTGACAGGATCGAGAGGTGAGCGAACGCCGGTATGTGTTCGCTCACCTCCCGATCTACTGAGCCGACCTGTGACAGTCTCATTGTCACAGGTCGGCTAGAACTATGAGGTGAGTGAAAAGCACTCACCTCATAGTTCTCCTTTTAAGCTGGTCATACACCTATAGATGATCTGCAGATTTTCTATGGTCAGATGGAAAAAGTGCAACAGATTCCTCCATCTACACTAAACTGTGGATGGAGGAATCTCCCACTGGGCCAAGCTTCAGTATCTTGCTTGTCGGCCCCGCTGGCTCTCAAAATACCTGAACAATCTGATTGGATGCAGGACATGTTGAGGTATTTTGTCAGCCAACGGGGCTTCTAAATTGCAACAATTTACTTTTGTGCTGCTTAGGGAATTGTTTTGAGTTAGTTTGAGTTGCTTTTACATTCACATTGAGTTGTATGAGTGTGAAAAGCGTCTCCGATGCAGACAAATGTCCGTGCAGCCCTAAGGCTCCATTTACATATAGCGTTTGCCTTTCCCGCTCGGTTTTCAGTGCGGAAGACCGTGTGAGACGAAAATGCAAAACATTTTTCAATGGCCGCGAACGTGCGGAATTCCGCCCTATTATCACGCTTGTACTATTTACTATATGAAACCGCGCAGCCCCCGAAATAGTCTGAACGATGCACATTAAGGCCCCGTTCCCACTGCGCGATATGCAAATCGCGTGTTTGGCGCGCGATTTGCATATTGCGCGATATCGCAAGATTTGCCGCGCGACATCGTGTTCAAGCTTGCATTGAGCACGCTTGAATCGCGGCTAAATCCGCTCCAAAAAAGGTCCTGCTGTAGCGACACACGACCCGCGACAGCAGGACCCTTTGCCCCATTGAAATGCATTGGAGCGCGATATCGCGCTGTAATTTGCCACGATATCACGGGAATTACCGTGCGATAAATCGCTCAATGTGAACGGGGCTTAAAGTGCATTGTTTTCTCTGTTTATTGCGGCTCCGCACGTATCCGTACAGCCGAATACGCACGGACAGCCGCTCCCCTGTGAATGGAGCCTCAGACTGATGTCTGGCATTTTAGAATATATGTTTAAAGGAACTCTATAACTTCAAGAGATCCGCCGGACCTTTTATTTCAACAAAAATCTTCCCAGATTGTGCGTTTAATATATTTGATGCATGTTGTTTACCCATAAAAGCCTCCCTTGTGTAGACCTTCAAAACCCCCGAGACTGCTGCTGGGAGCCGCCATCTTGGATGTGATGTCAGCAGGCTCAGAGCTGTAACCCAAGTCCTCCCCTGGCTGCTACATAATAGGTTATGAAGGGAGGAGAAGGGATGGGCAGAGTAGCTGGACAGCAATTAGATACTCCCTTAAAAGAGGGCTGTGACATGGCAGGCGGGGGATGTGCTGAGGAAATGATTCTTCCTATAGTAGTCAAATTTGCTAACACATTGCAGAGGCACATTGCAAATCAATAATAAATTCAAAAAAACTTTATCAAAAAGGAAGAACACGTTAAGGAAGCATTTAAAATACTCGACTTTTCTGTGCTTTTATCTGCATTGTTTTTAAAAGTGACATGAAAGTCAAAAGGTTTTTAAGCTATTTCAAATGCTGATGAAATCACTTACAATGGATGATGCTCCATGATGTTTCAAAGTTTTAGCTTCCTGCAGAATCAGCTGGTCCCCTGAGCATTGGCCCTGATATCCTGTTTTAGGGAGGATCCTTTCCCTTGCAGGGTCCCATGGAGTCACCCTTGTGTGTGCTAGTAAGCTTTGTGTGTCTCCACAAACATACAGGTACAGCAAGCCAGCCAATTCTGAGCTCCTCCCTTTTCTTTTCTCCAAGCTAGTAGATGGAAGGCTGCTGAAAACTGCTCTCTCCCTCGTAATCTTATACTGGACAGGAAGTTCAGGGAAGCTGAGCTGAGAGAGTCGCAGCGGTTTGGAAACATGAAGACTGTAAGTTCTTGTGCAAAAATGTAAAGAAATGTATACACTTGGTTTCGAAGTACTGAGATAAGCATGTGACAGTAAATTTGGTTTTGAATGCAGGAGAATGTTGACCCGAGCCTATGTTCAACCTTCCAGAACATGTACAAGTGATTTTTCTGTACCTAAACGTGGCTTCTTTGTGTCCAAGATCAAACATAAAGAGCAAGACCCAACCAAAGAAAGCTACTCCTCCACCAGTGACCACTTGGAGCACCCGCAAAGTGTTCATGATGGATATTTGCTCAAGTGTGAAAATAAAGCAGCTCAATTTTGACTCATCACATTTTTTTAATGTCTTTGATGGAAGACCAAAAAAAGAAAAATGATTATCAACAGAGATGTGAAGATCGGTCACCAGCACTCCAAAGTGCAAAGAAAATACCGTGTATTGCAAGTAACGTCACAGAGGTCAAAAAAGCCAACGTTTTGAGGCCGTGCAAGGTCCCTTCCTCAAGGCGGCACAGTGACTATTGTTCCCCATGGTCCCTGTGTGTGTTGTAAAGTAGTCACCGCTCCAAGCTCACTCCTGGGATGGACTACAATCTCACATTTACTTAGCTCATTTATACTGAGATTGTAGTCCATCACTGGAGCGAGCTTGGAGCGGTGGTTACTTCACAACACACACAGAGACCATGGGGAACAAAAGTAGCCCCCCTCCAGAAGGAAGGACAGTGTCAGCACCAATTCAGAGATGATTTGAGGATCTACAGCCGAGTGATACACAAATAAGATATATTTCTGTTAATAGTTAAGGTACTTGAATGTATTTTTAAGATTTAACTCCTGAGTTTAGTGTCACATTAATAGCACTTCATTCTGAATGGGATGCCTAATGCAATGGACTTCACAAACACATAAGAGATGCGGTGTTATTTGAATGAGGTGACAGTAGATCGGGAAGAAAAAATCAATACGTAAGGGCTGGTGTAGACTTAGGCGGACCCGAGAGGCGCGCGATCGCGTGCGCTTGCACACAGCAGTTGCTGAGCGGCCCCATTGATTTCAATGTGGTTATATCCATGCAGCATTCACTGAAAAAAGAAAAAACTGAAAAACCAGGCACTGCATGGTTTTTCAGCCGCGATCGTGCGTGTTTGCACGGGCAGAATGGCGATGGAAAACCATGCAATCTGCCTGGCATGACTGGGGTGCCATTAGAAAATAATAGCACCGCCAGTGCAATCAGCGGTGGTGTGCGATTCCCTGATCCTAAGGCTATCCGCACGGTTTTGTGCACGATTGCCGCGCGGTCATAGATCACCAAGTTGTGAACCTGGCCTCCAAAAATTAAATCATACGGTATGATTTTGAGATTTGAAGCTAATATCCGGTAGTCCGATTTTGCAGATGCATTGTGCCAGTATTTCCGGCGTGCGGATCGCCATCTCTGGTGGTTCTCATCTTTATGGGGGGTGCTGTTAGGGGAGACACAGAAACAATGTCCTGGAACAGCTTGTGTAGCTAAGGCAATGCATTGATTGAGTCCCAGCTGGAGACTGGAATGTGGCTGGCTTGAAAAACTGACCATCCTAATAGGAGAAGGAAGCATACATCACACCATGGTAAAGCAGGAATGAGTTTCCGGTCAAAAGCCAATGAAGTCAAATGGCGCTGGTGTTATAAAGCCAAGGATCGGAACTGCCAGCTCTGCGCTGTAATCTTGGACAACGGGAAGATTCTGATTGCTCTCTAGTGTTTCATGTTGTGTAGGCAATGACTGATCTCAAGCATGCTGATAAATCTCTTGTGATGACATCTAGGTGGACTTATTTTCTAAATAAAGGAAAAGAGAAAAATCCTTTCACTGATTATGGGAACAGCCCAAAGAGCAAGACATGTTTCCAAGCATCAGAAGTGCTCTTTAGACCTCCAAAATCAATCAGCAACTGTTTCCTCTTCTCGGTAGAGTTTCGGTCTGGAATTTTTGTCTTGTCCTTGAATGAAAGCTCTATCCATCTGTTGCCTAAAGTTACCTACAGACATGAGATGATTGGTGATAGATCTGACCAACATTCATCATGTACATCGATAGAAGCAGACACCCCTTTAATGTCAAAAAAGGCAATTATCTGGAGTGCCAGGTCTCATATTTCATAACGCATATTCCTGAGATCACAGGGGTACTACAAGGGCTAAAACACACTTCAGCTCACAACATACTGGTCGGGTTTTGGCAGAGTCCTACTGACTCGACCAAGATTGGACCAGTGCAGAGCTCAATACTCCAACCACACTACCACCACCGCCCCTCCTGTTAACGTTGATGGGAAAATCAACAGTTTCTTCTCATTCGGCCTCTAGGGCTGGACAGGAGAAGACTCATAGGGGTGTATTTATAAACAATTTGCGGAGCCATTCGTCCTGTGAAATTGCATGTACTGTGGGAATGGTGGCAAAAATTAATCTTATTACATAGTTTCTTTCCATAACGAATGTAACTTTAGGTAAATACCACATTATGGTCACTAGATGACGCTAAGTAGCATAGGCAAGATGCATTTATTTCCTATGTTCCTCAGCTCCTCTAGTGGTCATAATGTGGTATGATCCTGATAGCACATTCGATCTGGAAAGAAAATATGGTAACGTTAGATTTTGCTTCCATTTGTACAGAACCAATGTACATGCAATTTCTCAGGGTGAATGACTGCACATTGTTCATAAATACAGCCCATGGTGTATGGACAGCCTTAAGGTAGGTTTGTGTACCAATGTTCATACCAAAAATAATCTATTAGAGACTTGAAAAATGTTGTTAAAAAATTTTGTTTGGTTTAACGTTCCATTTTGGAGTGTTTTTTTTTTTTAAATAAACATGTTTACTGTTAGGAATTTCATTCCTTCAAGAAAAATGTCCATCCTGTTCCTTTGGTTGTTTTCATCACTATGGTTGAAACTGATTGGTGACTTGATCTCCCCCAGCCCCTGCTGCACTATACGTCTACAGTTCCCAGCAGCTGGTGTAGTGGTTCCTACACCAGACTCCCCAGCACCGCAATATAGAATGCACATATGCTGAGGTGTAAACAAGGCAAGCGACACAATGCTGAGGTGTAAACAAGGCAAGCGACACAATGCTCAGGTGTAAACAAGGCAAGCGACACAATGCTCAGGTGTAAACAAGGCAAGCGACACAATGCTCAGGTGTAAACAAGGCAAGCGACACAATGCTCAGGTGTAAACAAGGCAAGCGACACAATGCTCAGGTGTAAACAAGCACAATTGAGAATAATGGAATCCTTCATCATAAGCGTTGTGCTTTGGGGGACGTGCGACAAAATGCTCCGAAGTGAATAGGGCCTTATGGGCAAAATTGCAAGAAAAAAATGTGCATAATGTGCGTTTTTCAGGCACTCTAATTGAATCTGCCAGAGCCATGTACTTTTTCGAGCTACAAACGTCACCAAACCCAACGCTCAGCTGTAAATGGGCACCACTGAGAATCTTGAGCGTTGTCGTGCGACAAAACACTCAGAAATAAATAGGGCCTTTTGGCGCTCCTTCATCTTGAGCATTGTCATGCTTTGGGAGTAGTGACAAAGCGATCAGGTGTGAATAAGGTCCTTTGGGGCTCCTTCATCTTGAGCGTTGTCATGCTTTGGGAGTCATGTGATAAAACCCTTTAGGAGTAAATAGGGCCTTTTGGCACTCCTTATTCTTAAGCGCTGTCGTGCTGTGGGAATCGTGACAAAATGCTCAGGTGTGAATAAGACCTTTTTGCGCTCCTTCATCTTGAGCGTTATCATACGTTGGGATTCGTGGCCAAATAATCAGAGGTGAATAGAGCCTTTTGGCACTCCTTCATCTTGAGCGTTGTCGTTCTTTGGGAGTCATGTGACAAAACCCTAAGGAGTAAATAGTGCCTTTTGGCGCTCCCTCATCTTGATCGTTGTCATGCTTTGGGAGTCATGTGACTAAACTCTCATGAGTAAATAGGGCCTTTTGGCGCTCCATCTTAAATGTCTTGCTTTGGGAGTCGTGAAAAAATGCTCAGGCGTGAATAGAGCCTTTTGGCGCTCCTTCATCTTGAGCGTGCTTTCGAAGTCATGTGACAAAACCCTCAGGAGTAAATAGTGCTTTTTGGTGCTCGTTCATCTTAAACGTGGTCATGTTTTGGGAGTCATGTGACAAAGCGCTCATATGTGAATAGGGCCTTTTGACACTCCTTCATCTTAAACATTGTCGTGACAAAACGCTCAGCTGTGAATAGGGCCTTAAGGCAAAATTGCAAGTAAAAAAACACGCATTATACAGATTTTTTAGGTGCTCCCATAGAATCACACACAATTCTGCCCAAGCCATGTACTTTTTCGAGCTGCAAGTGGCACAACACTTACATATGAATGGGCACCATTAAAAATAATACGATTTTTTACGTTGAGCGTTGTCGCACAACAAAACGATGTGAATGGGGGGCTTATAGAAACTAGCGCAATTTATTCCATTGCGCCAAACTTTGTTAATCCCCCCCCATCCACATGGATCTGGACAATCCTCCGGGAATTGAGTTTTTTTTTCAATGTATAAAGCTCTTTCATTGATATTTTGGAAACAAACGAGCCATTTTTTTGGTGTAACAAAATGTATCTGAGTGCAGATTGTTTCATTGGGACTTTTACGCACAAGAGACGAAGAGGAAGTCATGATGGGAAGTGAGCAGTCAGCATCGGAATGTGGTTTTGAGTAACCTTATCGGAGCCGTCAGCAGAAGCCCCCTCG
>NW_017306738.1:96405-98339 GCF_000935625.1 Nanorana parkeri
CCCTCCACCCCCTCTCTCTGCTTCTGTCTCTGATTCAATTTCTTCTTTCCACACACCCTCTTCTCTCTCCCTCTCTCCTTCATTTAAAGGGATTTTATTCCACATTCACAAACTTTCATCTTATATTATCCTTCCGGTAGAAGTCGTGTGTACTCTGAACATCCCAACTTTCCTCCAGGGGAATCCCGAGAAGAAAAACCGGGATCCGGCTGTGATTTGTCTTTGAACTCTTCTACGCTCTGTAAGCATTTTGCTTTTATTTCCACTGAAAACTTAGGGCCAACGACCCCGGTGATCCCCGGTCTCCGATTCTCCATTGCCTCGGACGTCTGCACCAGGATGGGTCACCGGACCTAGCGGGAGCCAAGGGAATATTTGGAAGCTTTTGTGTCCAGCTGCAGAGACCGGGGAGCTGTGGTATGTACATCTGTACTGTCCGTCATGTCGTTTCTGGAACTCGGTGTATAAAATAATACATGCGGATTGTGCCTGGACCTACAGGTCTATGTGTCCTCCTTATACTACGGGTCTATGTGTCCTTCATATACTACGGGTCTATGTGTCCTCCGTATACTACGGGTCTATGTGTCCTCCTTATACTACGGGTCTATGTGTCCTTCATATACTACAGGTCTATGTGTCCTCCGTATACTACAGGTCTATGTGTCCTCCGTATGCTACATGTCTATGTGTCTTCCGTATACTACAGGTCTATGTGTCCTCTATATACTACATGTCTATGTGTCCTCCATATACTACATGTCTATGTGTCCTCCGTATACTACATGTCTATGTGTCCTCCATATACTACACGTCTATGTGTCCTCCATATACTACATGTCTATGTGTCCTCCATACACTACATGTCTATGTAAATGTCATGCTATAGTATGTGTATACAGTATGTGCTGTCAGTCACACTGGGTAATGTACACATGGCTACACTTTTTGTGTTGCGTATACCGTATACTACATGTCTATGTGTCCTCCATATACTACATGTCTATGTGTCCTCCATACACTACATGTCTATGTAAATGTCATGCTATAGTATGTGTATACAGTATGTGCTGTCAGTCACACTGGGTAATGTACACATGGCTACACTTTGTGTGTTGCGTAGACATAGATAGATGGATGGATGGATTATCAAGAACAATGGGCCTCATGTATCAAAGTGGACCGTGTACCTTTAACAGCCAATTAAATTTACCTTTACAAGTTTCCAATAAGCTTATAAAAGGCAAGGAAGAATCTGATTGGCCGGCAAGAATAGCACAGACTCTTTGCTAAATGATAATTGCTATTTGAGATATATCCATCCAAAGTAGGTATAGTGGTACTCAAGGGTCTTGCAGTGGAGAAAAATCAAAGCATCAACATTTTATTGACCATGTTTCCATGGAGCTCAGTCCCTCTTTATTTTTTATTTATATATATATATAAAGAGATAGAGAGAGTTGTACTGTATATTGTACTGTATGCAGCTTGTTCTTTCTCTGTTTTGCCATATAGCTTACAGTTTCTCTCCCTATACTGTATATTGTCCTATATACATCTCCCTATACTGTATATTGTCCTATATACCTCTCCCTATACTGTATATTGTCCTATATACATCTCCCTATACTGTATATTGTCCTATATACCTCTCCCTATACTGTATATTGTCCTATATACATCTCCATATACTGTATATTGTCCTATATACCTCTTTGTATTCATATACATTCTTTATTATAACTTTTCATACACAGTACTAGCTTTGTATCCTGTCCTATGCACACTGTACATTGTAACATGCCTACATTTATATTCTCTATAGTGTCTATGGCATGTACAGCCTTTCTATTTATATATTGTGTATGTGTCTTTACAGTGATGGGTACGTGTTGTATATGCTGCCTGTGTGTCATAGCGGAGCCCCCCCCCCC
>NW_017306738.1:98536-98756 GCF_000935625.1 Nanorana parkeri
GTGTGTGTGTGAACAGCTGCGCCTTTGTCTTGCCATTGTCTCAGTAGACTGGACTGATTACCCAAACTGTGCATGTCTTCCAATCAGGTCTGTCTGGACTCAGCTCACTGACACTTGTCATGCCATTTCGTGGTGTCCCTCCGTCGTCTGATTGCTCTGTGTTGCAGCATTTTGCTGCTTTTCCCTGCCCCCCCATTTCTGTGATCCTGTGGTGCCCCCC
>NW_017306738.1:100568-100789 GCF_000935625.1 Nanorana parkeri
ATACAGTATGTATATATCTCAGTGTGTGTGTGAACAGCTGCGCCTTTGTCTTGCCATTGTCTCAGTAGACTGGACTGATTACCCAAACTGTGCATGTCTTCCAATCAGGTCTGTCTGGACTCAGCTCACTGACACTTGTCATGCCATTTCGTGGTGTCCCTCCGTCGTCTGATTGCTCTGTGTTGCAGCATTTTGCTGCTTTTCCCTGCCCCCCCATTTCT
>NW_017306738.1:100812-107173 GCF_000935625.1 Nanorana parkeri
CCCTTGTCTGGTTGCTTTAAGATGTCTCGCTGTCCTCTGACAATGCATAGAGCCCAGTCTGAAGATGTCTGTCCTTTCTTGGCGGGGTCTGTGCTGTCTTGTTGCCTCGATGGCTGATTGCACTGTACTGTCCAGTTCCTTTGTTTAATTACAGTCGGCTGTCTCACTTCCTTTTCATGACTGAGGAATCTTACTGCCCTCTATGATCACACTGTGCTGTCTCAGAGCTTAATATAATTACACTTTGTTGTCTTAAATCTCCATATGATTGTGCTTTGCTGTCTCACCGCTTTGTACAATTACATTGTGATGTCTCTTTGCTATGTATGATTGCTCTGTGCTGTCTCTCTATGTACGATTGCAGTGTGCTGTCTCTCTATGTATGATTGCACTGTGCTATCTCTCAGCTATGTACGATTGCACTGTGCTATCTCTCAGCTATGTATGATTGTACTGTGCTGTCTCTTTGCTATGTATGATTGACCTGTGCGGTCTCTCTATGTACGATTGCGCTGTGCTGTCTCTCTATGTATGATTGCACTGTGCTATCTCTCTGCTATGTATGATTGACCTGTGCTGTCTCTCTATGTACGATTGTGCTGTGCTGTCTCTCTATGTATGATTGCACTGTGCTATCTCTCAGCTATGTATGATTGCACTGTGCTGTCTCTCTGCTATGTACTATTGCACTGTGCTGTCTCTCTGCTATGTACTATTGCACTGTGCTGTCTCTCTATGTATGATTGCACTGTGCTGTCTCTCTATGTATGATTGCGCTGTGCTGTCTCTCTATGTATGATTGCGCTGTGCGGTTGCTCTGCTATGTATGATCGTATTGTTGCGTCTCTCTACATACAATTGCACTGTGCTGTCTCTCTGATATGTATGATTGCGTTCTGCTGTCTCTCTATGTATGATTGCACTGTGCTGTCTCTCTGCTACAGTATGTATGATTGTATTGTGCCATCTCCCTATGTATGATTGCACTGTGCTGTCTTTCTGCTATGTATAATTGTGCGGTACTCTGTCTCTGCTGTGTATAATTGCACTGTGTTGTGTATGGGTGTGTCGTGCTGTCTCTTGGCTATGTATGATTGCATTGTGCTGTCTCTTTGCTGGGTATGATTGCACTGTGCTGCCTCACTGCTATGTATGATTGCACTGTGCTGCCTCACTGCTATGTATGATTGCACTGTGCTATCTCATGGTTTTGTATGAATGCACTGTGCTGGCTTGTATGATTGCACTGTCTCCCTCTGTTACTGTAATGTTTTAGTGTGGACTACCTACGTGTGATACTATTTGGTGCCTCACTCAGTGTTTCTTTTCCCACATTTGACTTTTTGGTTTGTGCTTCCTTATGGCCATTCCTACATCCATTGTGATCCCTCAGCATATCCGTTTCTCACCAGTCTACACCATCCTTGCTGTTTAGGAATCTACAGTCACAACAAACCTCGCGTATTGCGTAAGGTATCAGGCCAGCCAGCCTCTCCTGTTCTTCAATAGAAGATATGAGCACGTTGTCACCACCCACCATACTGCTATAGGCCACATTCAACCAGCCAGGAGGAATCAGTTTTTGTTCTATAAATGCCACTAATAGAAACACAAGAACCCCTCAATCTGTAGTCTCTGAATCCTCTGACATATTCATTCAGGGGAAATGGCTTGAATAATATTATTTTATCCATTGGAAAACCAGACATTATTATTATTATTATAATACAGGATTTATATAGCGCCGCACTTTACAATATGAGGAAGACATTACAATCACAATACAATTCAAGACAAGATGGTAAGGAGGGCCCTACCCCTGAGGGCTTACAATCTAAAAGACATCACCCCCGTTTCCGGCCTCTACATTCCCCTTTTTCCCTCTTCTATTATTTATTGTATTCATTTTTTCCTTCTTATGCAGCATACGTATTTTTTATAGCGTTTTCCAACTGCACTACAGTATTCTGCAACCTAACCTCAACTGTCTTTTTCCAGCACATGTTTAACTTTCTTTTTTACTTCTCCTGAGATTATTTTATCACATGATATACAGTACGCTTATTGTTTGTGCTGTTTTATGTCTATTTTGCAAACCGTATTGGTCTTAAATTGTCACGACCCTTGAAGGACCACACAAATAAATGTCCCTACAATAGTCAAACACACTTTGTAAGGACAGTCAGGTGGAAGCCAGTTTATCTACCACTACCTGTGTGGGAGAAAAGTAGGGACAGGATAACATAGACACCGGCACTCCAAGTAATGAATCAATGGCGTCTGTTTATTGACGCATGACACATAGCACAATGCATCAAAAAGCAACGTTTCGGGGTCTCACAAGAACCCCTTCATCCCCTTCATTTTGCCTGAAGAAGGGGATCTTGTGAGACCTCGAAACGTTGCTTTTTGATGCATTGTGCTATGTGTCATGCGTCAATAAACAGACGCCATTGATTCATTACTTGGAGTGCCGGTGTCTATGTTTTCCTGTGATTATAGACGGTTGCCATCCGTCGACTTCCGCAGCACCCGTTTTTTATAAGGAACAGCGGTTTTGAGTGCGATGGGTTCATGGACTGTATGGAGAAAAGTAGGGAACGCAGAGAACAACTTGCACAGCATATGTGAAAAGGCTTTATGCATATAGGGTCACTGAAAGGGTTAAACCCAAGTCCCCAGAGCTGCAAGCTACAACTGCTATCCAAGTAACTCAATTTTTTTTGTATTACATGTATTGTTCTTTCTTTGTTGTAGTGTTTCACTTACTCTAACATTTGTAATTTTTCTAGACTATCTGCTGCTTTTCCTTAAATGTTTTTATTTCTTCCCCAGGAGCTTACAAAACAAAGGCATACTGAATTGTCTCCTGCACAAAATGCCTCCTTGGCAGACACTGGCCACTGCGTCTGGACATTAGGCCAGAGCTGCGTCCAGGATCACGCTTTATAACTGGATCCCACAGCCAGGACGTGATGGAAGTCCCCGACTGGAAGTTCCATCTACGGGAGCGGAAAAAAAGAGAAGAGGAAGAGGTGAAGAGGAGAGACAGGGAAGAGGACGATCGGCTTGCTAAGATGCCTGCCTGGAAAAGAGAGATCATCCTACGACGGAAAGCCAAAGCTGAGGCATCAGTGTTGGAGAATAAAGTTGAAGTGGAAGGTGGGGAACAGGAGGAGAGAGAGAAGACAGCTTTCATAGAGGAGGAGGAAAAAGAGAGTCGGGTCCTAAGGGAAAACATTGGGCCGGTTCAGCAAAATCCGTTTATCCAACAGGAGAAGCAGAGGAGGATCCCAGAGTACTCCTGCACAAAGTCCAAGCCTACCACAGAGCAACTAGTCCACCGCACTGCAAAGACAGAAGACATAGTCAGAGATCCTCAGCTTGCTAATGAGGTGAAGGACCAAGAAGTTCGGTCAGAAGACCACCACCCTCTTTCTGTAGAGAGTAAGGGAAGGGTAAGCAGGTTGCTTTGCCGTTTTGGAGGCTCAAGGACAGAAGATGAAAACAACGATCCTTGTTTGCAGTGGATAAATGGAGAGGGAGGTTCACCATCCAAGATACAGTCGCCCAGTCCTGTTGTATTAACTGACTATGAGACCCAGGCCTCTACTGCTTTTGCCAGCCCTGTTCTTTCTTCTCCTTCCTGTCACCGAGCTGTCACGGGAAGTCAGACTTTAACTCAGGAAACCACTCTCTCCTCCCACGTCTCCCCTTCCTCTTCCTGCATTGACTCTGAGCCAGCTGAGCTCTCGCCCTCTGTGGCCCCCACGGCCATGAGTGCCTTCAGCAACAGGCCTAGCATGACAGAAGAAGCCAGGTCTTTTCCTTTCCAGCTACGCCCAGCATCTGCCAGCTCTCCCAGACAGTTCAAACAGACTACCCAGGTTTCACCAGCCCAAACAAGGCCAGAAACCTTGAAACCCAGTCCTGAGAAACCAGAGGAAGATGGAGAAAGGGGTCTCAGTCCATCCAGGGCTCCTGCCAACCTCCAGACCTTCAAAAGAGCTCCAGTGGATAGCCAAGCCATGCAGAGGAGGAAAGGCAACACCATTACCGTCAACCCACGTAAAGCTCCCATCTGTGAGAACGGTGTCGCAGCCACAGAGACTAAGACTCTGACGGCTAAGCCAGACTTAGGCAAGAAGCGGTATCCAACAGTGGATGAGATCAAAGTGATTGGTGGCTACCTGGCTTTGTCCAAGTCCTGCCTGGCTAAAAACACCCGGGACAAGAAAAAGGTAAGACCACGATTTTCTTCATTATATTTATCATTATCGTTGCAGGATTTGCTTCCATCTTCTGTATTCATGTAATAATATTTGAGTCTATGCCTCTCTCTTCCTGTATGTGCCTTCACTGCATTGCATTCTTTGTCCTTCATGCATCTTGCTCTTAAAGATTTTAAACACCTGCAGACTTCTTAATCAGGAAACTGGAAGCAAAGTAACCCGGAACAACCAATCAGACTTCACTTTATTTAATCAAATCGTTAAAGAAGAGTATGGATTGTTTGCTCTTGGTTCGTGCAAATATTTTAAGTCCACCTTATGCCCCATATAAACTGTCTGTGGTAAGCATGGTTTCCTTTGTCGGCAATGAGACTCTCTTACTGGGCGGCAATTCTGCACCGGCTTAAATGCAGCATAAGGTGACACCAATAGCCACACCAGGCTTCTGCAGAAATCATGTAGGAGTCAGCAGGACTATATATCGGGAAAGGGAACTTGTCCTTTTACTGACAGCAAAAGAAGAAGAACTAAAAAAAAAAAAAACTGGCGCCACCAGTAATTTTACTAGACACATTGCGTACATGTTTTGGGGGTTTTGTGCAGCACTAGCACGCCTTCAGTGCATCTAGCTGTACTCACTGGGGTGATCTATTCACTGAACACATCCAGACCCTGGAAGAAGAAAAATAAATGCTTTCTGCAAATACACTGCAACTGTTGTTGCTGAAAAGACCTGCAGGGTTATTCATAAAAGGGCGAAGGGTTTGGGGGAGGCAGGAGAAGTGAAATATCTAGGACAGGGGTAGCCAATCTCCGGCCCTCCACCTGTGGAGAAATTACAAATCCCATGATGCATCTCTCTCCGGGAGTCGTGGCTGTGAGAATCTTGCAATGCCTCATGGGATTTGTAGTTCCACCACAGCTGGAGGGCCGGAGTTTGGCTACCCCTGCTATAGGACAACATAGGTGAACTGGAAAGCGAGCTGAATTAGGGAATTTTTCCAAAACAGCTATGTTGTCCTAGATTGCTCACTTCTCCTTCCTTCTCCAAACCCTTCACCCTTTTGTGAATAACCCTGCTAGAAGATATGTCTCACTGCATTAAAAAAACATAGTCACCACCCCATGCCTAAGCAGATGACCATGCTGAGAAACAGTACTTTCATACCTATTGAAACTTTCTTTATTTTTGGACTTTCTACTCCCCACTGTCCCAAAAATTGACTTTAGATGTTTAAGCACCTCCCACACTTCCAGGAGGCTGTGTGGTCCTCAGAGACCCAGTGGCTCCCCCTTCCCGGCCCTGATGTCAGCTAAGGTCCTGGCAGTGGTGGGGGATGCCTTGTGCCATCCTCTACTCAGCATGTTTATCTAATTAGACATGGGCTGGTGACAGGGTCTCCTTACATCTACCTTGTATTTGACACCTGGCACATGCGTTTGCCATGACCATTGTATGCATGGCCAAATGCCATTTTCTTTTTTTGTTTTTTTTGGAAATGTATTGTAGGCTTACAAATCAGCCGTGTCCTATTTATCCAGCTTTCCTGTATCTGCACATAGTCATAATAAATCATGTTTCCTGATTTTTCCACCTTACATACCTCAGCATGTTATAGCATGCTAGGGCTGTACTGGCATTAATCAGCAATTGCGCAATCTGTTCAGCTGATGATGATTATAAAACACCTGGAAATGTAAGGAAATCTATACACAGGTAGACTGCCATTGGATTTGAGCTTCTCCTGTGATGAGAATTGGGCAGCATACGTCCTATTCTCTAGGTAAAGGACCATGTCTCACCCACTCACGCAGAAGTGCTCATTGCAGCAAACAAAGATTTTCCAGCTAGTCGATGAGGACACCAAAGCTTCTCTTTTCTATGCAGAAGAGGGAAGGAAGTGTTAAAGGGGAAACATAGTATTGTCAATGATTGCATATTTAAAGTTATTATCATTGCAAAGTAATTTTAATATGACTTGCATCTTCTCGTGCTTACTCATCCATATCTTTATTGTTGTAAGTGTGGAGATTTGTAGATTCCTTGCCACTCATTTCTCTTCTGTTGCAGTCAAATAAAATAGCCACAGGTGGGCTGGTATGGAGGGCCATGGGCATCACCCCGCCGC
>NW_017306738.1:107232-115748 GCF_000935625.1 Nanorana parkeri
CCCCCCTGTAATGTGAGAGTGCTCAGACCAAGGGCTTGGCCACTAAGCCCAAGGCTGTACCATTCGAGGAGTCCATATGCTCTCCTATATCCAGAAGCACTGGGTCTTTTGCACTGGTTGCGATGAAGTCTGTGGGTATGCTGAAGAATAATTAAGCCTTATATGAACTAAGTGACTGCGTCAGTTTGAAGTAGATCTAAACCCAAACTAGATGACATTTATGTCTGTGAAGGTTCTCATTCATCCAGGTCATGATATATCTGCAAAAAAATGAATCAAGGCAACGGGACTTGCTGTATATTTCTTGAAGACGTTTCGCTGATCGTCCGACTAACTTTTAATTGAGAAAGTGAAACATCTCCAAAGAAAAATACAGCAATTCCATGCGCCTTGATTTCTTTTTTTTCAGATATGGATCACATTTAGTTTTCTAAAGCATTGTTTATAACAAGCAATTACCACTTTTTGTAAAATACTGCTTAACCAGTTGACATCCGCGGTGTTAAACCCCCTTCCCATCCAGGCCATTTTTCAGTATTCAGCGCTGCGGTACTTTGACTGACATTTATTCCGTCATGCAGCGCTGTACTGAAATGAATTTTATACCCTTTTTTGGGGACAGATAGAGCTTTCTTTTGGTGGTATTTATTCACCACTGGGGGTTTTATTTTTTAATATATTAGGGAAAAACTACAGATTTTTTTTTTTTTTAAAAAACAGTTCCCCCTATATTAAATTCTCAAACATTTATTATTACCAAATTTTTTGGTAAAATATGAAAGATGGGGTCACGTCGGGTAAAGACACAAAACATGTCAAGCCTTAAAATTGCGCATGCGCGCGAAACCTAGCTATAGAGCCGCTGATCGGTTGTATGTGAAACAGCCGTTAACAGCTGTAGTAACGAGCGGGTCTTTCCTGCCCGTGCGCGCGCGCAGGAAAAAAATGCCGTCTGGCGACGGCAACCCGCGGATGCGAGTCTGCCGTCCCTCCGTTTTTTCTTAACGGGTGGACGGCAAGAGGTTAAACCTTTTTTTCATCATTCTTTTTGCATCTCAATGCTACTGATGCCCTCCAGCCTTTTTCAGACCCTTCCTATCTATACGTTCCCACGTTCATTGCACTGAACTGGTTTACTGAAAATGGTGGTCCATGCCTGTGCAGTACGTAGGGTTGCCACCTGTCCAGGATTCACCCGGACAGTTCGGGTTTTGAATGCTGTGTTCGGGTTTCATGGCAGCTGAAACCCGGACACAAGATGTCAGACACACAGGGGCAACCAAAATTAAGATAGGGGCTACTGACCTCCCCACTGAAAATAGTCTCAACTGTGATATTTACATATGAATAAGCCACAACTCATTCTCCCCAAAAAAAGTCTGCGCGTCGCTTAAATGTGTTCGGGTTTTGCTTGAAGAAAAGGTGGCAACTCTAGCAGTACGTGTCAGCATGGTAGTTTCAACCAGGTGCTCATGTGATAGGGGACAACACAGGAATACAATTAGGAGATAGCTGTCACCCTAATTATACATAAACACAGTGGCGTCACAAGAGGGGTGCGTCCTGCACCTGGGTGACACCATTGGAGGGGGTGACACCAAAATGACTGACAGTAATTTTGGTGTCACTCCCTCTGAAAAGTAGGGCACTCGGCCATGGACCGAGAGCCCGAGGGTTGCAGGAGAGAGGAGGGGACCCAGCGGCATACCTTATCCCGCCAGGTGAACCTCCCCTCCTCTCTCTGCCGGCGTCCATCACCAAGATGGCCACGATGACGTTGTGGTGGGGTGTCACCCGGTATCCGCTCCGGGTGACACCCGGCCTTGGGATGCCCCTGCATAAACACTTACAAAGAGCGATATGAATTTTTCCATCAAGCTGATCTCTTTTCTAACTACTTCTAAGGAAATAATAGACTCTACATTCCCTGTGCATGCATTTCTAATAAATGTCCCACAGAGGATTTTGGCCCAAGAGGTTTCAAGCAATGAGACGTCTGCCCATGTAAGGCAAGCTTATGGCAATGTGTTTCTAGAGAACATTGTTTTATATCGAGCAGACGGGAGTAAAGTCTTGTCACTTTAAAAGCTAAAGCTGTGCTGTGATGTGCAAGAGTTCTGGGAACAAAAGAAAACGTCATCTCCAGTGAATAAAGGTTTTCTTCTCCTCCCCCTTTGACTCTCCCCTCTTTTCTCTCCCCTCTTTTCTCTCTCTCTCTCCCCTCTTTTCTCTCTCTCTCTCCCCCCTCTTTTCTCTCTCTCTCTCTCTCTCTCTCCCCTTTCTCTCTCTCCCTCTCTGTCTGTCTCTCTCCAAAATTGAATTTGTCCAGCAATGTTGATTTCGGTCACTCCGTCCCGCATTGACGTATTGACTTCTCGCCCCCTCACACATAACTTCCCTCTCTATCTGTGCAGTAGAATGTTATCACATCATTCCACTGACAGGCTGTGACAAGTCAGGGGTCATATTCAGAGTCTTCCTCAGCAATATGGAGCACGCTGCAAATGACATTCCTACAAGATTGTCCTTTTAAGGAGGGTTCCCGCTGGAATGCCAACTCTGAGATTGAGGTTTCTGTGTCATCGTGGGTCATTTGCTAGAACTTGGCTCTTTATATGAGATTAGAAGGATATTCAAAGTGCAAAAACTTAAGGCAACAATCAAAAGTAGATTGTAAATCCCAGGAGTCAGGTAGCCAATGCACCTTATAAATGACAGCTGGCACCCAACTTTTCAGGTTTTTTTCTAGTTGTTGTCAATTTGCCCACTCCTGGCAATGCTCACTTACTCCAAAGAGATTTGCCTGAAGTCCTACAAACCTTAAAGCAGAACTCTGGGTAAAAAAAAACATCTTGACGCAATCCACAGAGCCAGCTTGCTCTTAGACCAATCCCTTCTGCCACACTCCCCACTCCAACAGTCTAAGGTCCCGTGAGTCATCGCGTCCTATACACCGTGTATAGCAGAGGTGTCAAACTCAAATACACAGTGGGCCAAAATTTTTTAAATGCTCCAAGTCGAGGCCCGGGCTGGTTCACACATAATACCGTGGTCTATACAGTATATCACACAGTATAATACAGCGACATATACAGTATATCACACAGTATAGTAACAAAGCCTGTACTTTTAAATATTATAAAGCATGATACATTTACAATTACAATTTAATTGCAATTTTAAAAAAAAATACTTTTTTATTTACTTTGCCTATAAGAAATAGCCTAAATATTTAAATAATAAAATCCAAAAACAAACATTAAAAATAGTACAGATCATTGACAAAAAATCATACACAAAAAACGTTTTTCCATCTGGTGCCCGCGTCTGTGGATTCTTCCCCTGCTTTCTCTCCTCATTGCGCCGGGGAGATATCAGTGGGGGGGATCTGAAAAATCATAAAAGAAGTTTTAGCTCTATTATTTAAATTACAATAGAAAAAAAAAAGTATGTTGGGGGAGGGAAGGGCACTAAAGGGACATACCATTGATGCAGCAAAGGAAGAGAAAGGCCTTTTTTTGCCTTTTATTTTCAACTGGTAATCCTGCAAATAACACACTTCCTGTCCCTTTACATCTACACTCATTTCTCCATTGTATCTAAGGAGAGAGCTATAGTTGCCACCCACACTGGACTACAAGCAAGTTTACCTTGTGAGTGCAGCCATGATCATTTATAACATATGGAGGGACATAGGACTAGAGCATGCTTTACATTACACAAAGTAAACTAAAACCATCTTTAAAAGAACAGCGTCTACCTCCGTATCGGCCTCTTTCTGGTTTATTACTGTTGTAGAGGTTTTATTCAAGAGCTTTCTTTGACCAAGATGATGAAGCCAGAGAATAATTAGGCTCACTTCATAAGGCCGTTCTTAAAGAATTATTGCTTTGCAGATTACAGTACGTCACAGCAGCCAATCAAATTTAAGCTGTTGGTCAAAGAGGAATTTTTATTACAGCACTTTGCACATTGAGGATTCCAATTAAAGGAAACTGTATGGAGATAATACATGGGCTGCAATTGCTGCAAGTCCTAGCTGCCGAGTTGTCATGCAGACCCCATGGCTTCGATAGCTTCTTGATGCATAGGCTCAGAACAAGTGTGAGGGTCAGAAGGTCTATTTCCACTTTCTCACCGGCATGCTTGTTCCAGATCAGTGGAAGGTATTGAAGCCAACTGGTAGAGGAAGGCCTGCCTCCATATTTCTCTCACTGGAGGTTTGTATTTGGAATTTAGACCAATCATCCTTTGTAATTCAGATGTAAACTAATCATCCGATAACTCCAGTTCTTTCAGGTTATTTAACATTTATATATGCGTGCCGCCTGTGTTTTTGTGTTGGTTAGTCTGTTTGTTATTAATGGCCCTTTCAAGCACGGCATCTTATAATTTAGGCTTCGCGATCCTGTAATTTTCCCAGCAGCCTGTTCCTCTGTTGATATCCCCAGAGACAGGGAGTCAGCTCTCAGCGGCTCTCATCTTTAACGATCATTGAGAGAAAAAACTCTTATTTCACATGAGCAACCAGATTCCTTCTCTTATTCTCCCAGTGCAGGTGGAACAATACAAATGGAAGCTGACACACTGCTGTGGATGACACGGGTTTCAGGTTCTTGCAAATTGTTTTAATCTTTACGTAAAATGTGGAAATTGACAGACATCCCAACCTGCAAAACCTTATTTCAGGGAGGTTCAGATAAATAGAGAAGTCATAACCAGATGCATTGCCAAAAGCTGAAATGTAATATCTGTGGCAGCAAACTATGGATTCAGCATCTGGTATCAGTCAATATACAGAATGCCATTAGATGCTCCTGCCAGAAAATAATATATTGACAGGAGATGGTCATAGATTTTACCAGTGCTGGCTTATGGTGTCTGCTAATTGATCATTTCAGCCTCTCTCTCTCTCTTTCTATCTTCTAAAAATGGCCTAAAGTGACTTTGTTGCAGAGTTAAAAAATGTGAAATGGCAAGACCTGGAAAAGAGTTTATACCCACTTGTCCTGAAGGACATTTTTCACCCTCTTGCGAAGCAATGGTTTCTTCACATGCAACATACAAAGTTCCTGCTCCCAGCACAGTCATCCAACACTCACAGAAGGGTCCCAAGTGAAGTTCCTTCAGGCTGTATTTTTTAAATGAAGATCAGAGGCATGGGTGGTGGGACAGATAACAGGAAGCCTCTTCTTTTGCAGGTCCTACTTTTACATTTTTATTTAACCAAACAACTGAGTCGCCCTAAAGCAGAGAACTTTTATATAATGAGCTGTTGTCCAAAATGTCAGCCAGAGTACCACAGGAGGACCACAAAGAGTCTCACCAACTCACTCCTTTCAATCATGGAAATGCATTAATTGCACAAGACCTGTGGCTGGTCCATAAAGCTATGAGTGAATCTAATCTACAAGGGAACTCTAAAGAACTAGGATATGTCATTCATTAAAGGGATGAAACAACAACTCTGACAGCCACTGACACCACAAGGACCTTAGCCAATAGTTAGGATTCATATTTTACTTTTGGCATGATATAGTACAATGTGACTGTTGGCTACTATTTGCCCTTTTTGCACTTCCTGCTCATCAATCATTACCATGCTGTACATAGCCAGGGCCGAGAGCAGAGCTGTGGGAGGGACCCAGAAGACCCATCACCCTGCACAAGGAGAAAGAGCAGCAGTGGGCAGTCTTTATTACAGTAAGGGGTGGGACAAGATCAGTAATCCTGCACAAGGAGAGAGGGCAGCAGTGAGCGGTCTTTATTACAGGAGGGGGCAGAGACAAGACCAGTCACCCTGCACAAGGAGAGAGAGAGCAGCAATGGGGGGGGTCTTTATTACAGGAGGGGGCAGAGACAAGATCAATCACCCTGCACAAGGAGAGAGAGCAGTAGTGACCGGTCTTTATTACAGGAAGCTCGAAGTCTCACACTGGATTACTGCACAGATCTGGAAGAAATACACAAAGCTCACCAAGATTCATAAAGAATGCGCACAACTCTTTTATTTAGAAAATACTTTCTTATGTCGGCGTTCATCTGCTGGGTATGGTGTCAACATAACCCTAACAGTCATACACATGGGGAAGAATTGAAAAGCTGAAAACAGTACGTGATCACTCAGCAGCATGTCAACGGTGGGGTCTGGCTGGTTTGTGGGGGGTCATCGGGTTTGTATTCTAGCAGCCTCAGGATTCAGAAACAAGGCTAGAATTGGTTATATATAGATATCTTATACACAGTATATCTATATATATCTCCATCAGAATAATAGGGATGGCCATTTCTCCGTCACGGTAATGATGTTATTTGTGATGAGCGGTGATGACTATACAGCGAGTCGATGGGTTCCAGTTCCCGTATTCTCACTATTGTGTATGACACAAATCATGGGAGGACTCACAAAGATGGCTGTGTGTTGCCTTTACTGGATGTGTACATGTAAATACAGGAAGTTAGCGGTACAGTACACAGGAAGTTCTTTAGAAAGATGTTTGTTACAGATTTACACAATGTGATGTGACTTTGTAACCCTGTGAAATGAGATCCTGTGGGGAGTTCCTATTGGATATACTATGCGTTTGGATTGTTTGTTTTTTTTGCAACAAATATATAATCAGGTTTAGAAAGTGATAACATTTGTTTATTTAATTATCACCTTCAGTTAAAGTGGATGTAAAGCCTAACTGAATTACATATAACCGTTTCGCTGCTGGAGCGTTTCTTGTACACACGTTATAATCCACATTTTAGGCCTGAAAATTTGTGTGTGTGTGTGTGTGTGTGTGTGTGTGTGTGTGTGTGTGTGTGTGTGTGTATTTCCTGAAAGCACAACCCTGTAAAATAAAATGGCGGCAGTTGCAAGTTTGTACGTCGCACGATATTAACGCAACGCTATCAAGCCCAACATTTCGGTGAAAATGACACTTAAATTTATTTTAGTGCACAAAAACACAATATAATTTTTTTATTTTTTTTGTGTAAAAACGGAGTTCTGCCGAGTAAATAGATACCCAACATGCCGCGGTCAAAAATTGGGTGAGCCTGTGAAATAGCGACCAATTACGCTATCCCAAATTGTCCACAGGCAACACTTTAAAGGCCCGTACGGGTCATGAGTTTAGAGTTATCCATGAATATTGGCCCAGAATTATTGCTCTTACTCTTTGGCGCACGCAGAGATACCCAACATCGTTTTCATACGTAGGCAAACTTGACACATGTTGATGTTAGTATGCTTGCAGAGGAACTTTTTTTTCACAGTATTTTTACATTTATTTCATTTAACTTTAAGCCCTGTTTCAGTTTATGAGTTATGTATCATGTTCTCCTGGTCAGCTTATTCAGAATTGTCCAAGTGCCTTGTTTCTATGCTTTTCAGCAATGCTTACCCAAAGGCGTGACATGACCATTGACTAATCTGGTGGTCTCTGATCAGATTGATGATATGATATGTATGGGAGTGCCTCAACCCCACCAGCCACTGTCGGGTGAAACCATCAATCAGAGAGTTTAAAAAACATATTGTCCGCTGCCTCACCTACCCAACAAGCTGTCACCAGCCTCCAGCTCCTTTTCTCATAGATTCCCCATTTACATAAACTCTGCTGACCTTGCAAGTCACAAGCCCTTGGAAATATCAATTTAAGACACTTCATGTTGGGTGAGCATTGTGGTTTTGGATCAGTTCTTAAAGTGACCCTGTCATCATAGGACAAAAAGTAAAACAAAAGGCATCCTTTCTTGTGGGTGGTTTGTTAAATCTTTTCTCTCTTCATGTGATCTTCCCTTTGCTGTCTTTTCCAGTCCCACGAATGCGGACACAGGTAGAAATGTGTTAATCAGCGCCCCACTTGTTCCATGGGTACTGATGGATGTCATGCCTTGTCACTAACACTTTCCTGCGTGCAGCGAGACGCTCGGCGTGTGTGCAGGCACGCTCTGCCCCACCAGCTGGCCGGACCGGCTGCCAAGACTCCATGTTGCTCATTAATATCAGCCAGACCAGCATGTGCAGCAGCTCAGTGTGGTCTGTTCTGAAATTCTGGAACTGATCCTGTGATTGGGACATTTGCATATCTTTTTAGCAGAAGACACCTCTGCTTACAATTGCTAATTTTTAACAATTACACAAAAACAAAGAGACTAAAGCTGTCTGGCGAATTATGGCTACTTCCCGATGAACCTGATGGTGGTTCCTGATGATTTTTCACACAACTCCTGTTACTGATCCTGGCTCGTATCCGGACTTTTCCTCCTCCTTGCTGCCTTGGTTGAAGAGCCAGTTCGAAAAATTTTGGCTGAACATTGCCTGCATTCAGTCAGATGCAGGCACGCTGTAATGCTTTTGAATGGAAATTGTTGACTCATTGATGGCAAGATTGAATGGTCCGACGAATGTTTGAGTTAAATTCCAACAGTGTATGGCCAGCTTAGCACACCCCAAAAAAGTCTGGGGTGACCAGATAACTCCCAGTTATTTAATCAACATGTATCAAAATCCTCATCATGTA
>NW_017306738.1:115762-121767 GCF_000935625.1 Nanorana parkeri
GCATGGGTAACATAAAAACATTTTCCAATCCCATAAAAGCATATGAAACCTACTCACAAACCTATAAAGATTATAGCAGGGGTGTGCCGACTGACAAGTCCCAAAAACATGGAATGTAATTCTGGAAATTCAGCAATCCATTGACACGTACATGGTAGTGAGTGCTTTCCTTCACCTTCTGTCCCATACCCCCGGGAGTTGAGCACACGGTGTAGCAGGACGAGAAGTGTCACAGGTGCCTGTAGTGGATCCATATGCGGCAGAATATCAGAAGACAGCTTGGAAACTACTGAGCTGCAGGAGATGCTTGGACCAGTTCTCCACAGGAGATTGGAGTACAGCTCAGTTGCAGGAACTGGTGACAGAAGAAGAACCGTGGTCAGGACAAGCAGGGTCAGCGACAGTCGGGCAGCAGAGGCATAAATTTAAAAGCAGGAGCAAGTTCAAAGTAGAGTCCGAGGTCAATAACAGATGGACAGCAGTGATACCAAGGAAGCAAGCAGGAGGAAAAGTAAGGATACGAGCCGGGATCAACAACAGGAGATCGAGATATAGCTTGCTCCTGATAGACTACAATCTCACATTTAGTTTACTAATTTGTATAGAGATTGTAGTCCATCCCGGGAGTGAGCTTGGAGCGGTGACTACTTTACAACACACGGGCAATGGGGAGCAAAAGTAGCCCCCCTCCAGAAGGAAGGGCAGTGTCATCACCAATTCAGAGATGATTTGAGGATCTACAGCCTAGCGATACACAAATAAGGCACAGAAATAGCGGGAATGGTGTTAAGGCGGCCCATTCATTTTAAATAGGCTGGCAGTGCACCTCAGAGTACTTTAAACTGGACCCAATTCATTTTGGCAACCCTGCTCATCATAACTCATGGTAGTGCATTACAAAGAGTATGATTTATAAATGATACACCCCAAGATGCGCTGGGCGAATGCTGTTTAACACCACATTCTCGCAATTAGATGGAGCAATGGGATTTTTCTATGCTCCCTGGCTCCATCTAGTGGTGATAATGAAATCAAACTGCATTCACCCAACGCATGTAAGGCAGATGATTTATAAATCCTCCCCATGTGTTGTGCTCAGGCCTGCTGCTTCAGCATAGTCACAATAAATGGCAACGCAATGCACTAATGTGTGCATGGTGCAGCACATTGCGGTAACGCAAAGGTGTGAAGACGTTATTAAAGATTACAGCTGTGGATGTATTTGATATATGACTGATGCTTGAATCATCAGCCATAAGTTTTTCTGCGGCAAAAAATTAACTCCATATTATATATTGGCTGGCAAACAGGTTTTGTCTTGAATTCAGGTGAAAAACTCCCTCTGAAGTTGACATTGGGCATTTATCATTACTATGTAAACCAGAGACATGATTCACTCAGACTTCAGCATTGCTGGGAGAACAGAGGCTTTTTACTGTTGCAAAATGTTCCAGATTTGGCCTTCAGAGTGCAGTGATGTAGCGGAGGGTACAGGATTGGCGTCACAGCCGGAAATGGAAGCAGTGAGTAATAGTATGAAGACATAGCTAGTGAGAAAAGGAGGGGGGAGCGCAGGACTGAGGGGGACTGACGATAATGTCTCTGAAATGTCATGTTGAAAATATTTTCATTTATTTGACAATCTGTCCCATTTAATTCCCTTTTACAGAAGGGCATACAGTAACAATGTGCTCATTGATAACACAGAACAAAGCATGCAATAGAAGGTCTGAGGGGAATGGGCTGCCTATATTGCACCTTACCAGTCATTAGATGTGGAGGCAGCATTACATTTCTCCTTTCAGGCTTTTCCTCGTTTTTTTTGCACCTGGTGATCCTGCCAGTAACCCACTTGCTGTACTTGGGTGACGACGCTCATTCACTGTACTGTATCCATGGAGGTGCAGCATTGCCAACCCAGGACAGAACTACAGAACCCCTCCTTTTTTCTGTCCATAACATAGGAAATGCTGTTTTTGCAGTGCACAGAGATTGCTAGGAACAGTGCTAACTGATAACAGTCAGTAGAACTCATAGGAAGTTATCAGATCACAAGATTTTTGGCAGAATCAACGGGGCTGGACAGATCCCAGGAGCCAGGTAGCCAATGCTCCTTAAAAATTACAACTGGCACCTAAAGTTTGAGGATATTTTTACAAGGGGTATCTGTTCAATTAAGTCTAGGGTTGGAGTAATAGGATGTAATGCTTACCTTATTCCTTGCTCCGGCTAGCTTCCACCATGTTGTGCAACTAGTCCCCCAAAGTCTCTTCTTTTTCAGAGCTCCGGCAGGCAATTGTACACTGACATCACCACGTACAGTGCAGGACCAGCAGTCCTGCATCATACTGTACGTGAGGATTCAAAGGCCCATCCACAAAAAAGAGCATTAGAAGGAAGAGGAGAGCACCGGAAGCTTGTCAACATGAGGAATAAGATACAGCTTATTCCTGTAACCTTAGTAGAGTTAAACCTACACTGGACAGTTAACCTTTGCAGTGCAGAGGGGCCCCTGGAATAAGGACTATTGAGCATTTAGAGACCCTAAGTCAAGAATGGTTGTGTGACATAGAACTGAGCCTGTGTCCAGGCACCCTCAGCCAAGTTTTAGACCTCATTTCACAGGGGTTAATCAATATGGCCTAAGCTAGCCATACACGTTTAGATTTTTGCGGGCTGAAGGAGAGCAATTGATTTGTTCCCCCATCCACGCTTAACAGGATGGATGGAGGAATCTTCCTCCTGTCGACCATTGTATGGTGAGAGCCGGCACCCATTGCTGCCTGAATACCAGAACAGTGACTGAATCTGATCGGACTCTTTCCTCTAAATACATTCAAGTTTATCTTGTGTTGAGTCCTGATGAAGGGGGAGTGGTTTTCTGTTCCTCTCTGCGCTCCTTTTCTATAGTTTGAGCTACTGACAGGTGAAAGCATGGCAGGGAGTGCTGGAGAGGTGGCGATAAAATGGACAGGGGCGGCTTTATCACACACACACTGTCACTTTGACCTGGATGACAAGGTGACAGGTGATGTCGCTTTAAGCATGAGGATTATGTATCATATGTGAAGGACGAAGGGAACAAATAACTAGGAAATTGCTGTAACAAACGATTAGGCAATTTGATCCACTTCCCTGAAGAGTGTGGTTTTCAGGGATCTCTTGAAGCATTCATTATTAATGGTAATCTTACATATAGTGTTCTGTGTGTAGGGACCGTTGCACAACACCTCTTTTTTGTGTTCAGTCTTGTGAATGTAATCCTCGGGGTATTAAACAAAAGAGCCATGAAGGAAGGATTTGGTTCTTGCTTCTGCTAGGCTGTTCCTGGTGAGAAAAGCATTGAGCTACGTGACTCCATACATACGCAGAGGTGCTCAGGAACATGCTGTCCTCTCTTCCAGATGGACTTTCTTGAGTTGCGGTGATTCTTCAGTTCTCTGACAGCCAGAGTGCTAAAGAATGCATAAATAAACCGATTTTGAACCAATGTGCAAGTATGCACAGTAAGAACACTTACCTTACACGTAGGGATGCACTGATACCGGTTTTTCGGTACGGAGTACGAGTATCAATATTTTTTTTTCAGTACTCGCCGATACTAAATAGCGATACTGGAAGTCCCATTAGGGAAGCCAGGCGGCGTGTAATGACTTACCGCCAGGCGGCGTCTAAAGACTCACCACCCAGCTTCCCAATTAGCAGGGAAGCCGTCTCCATGCTTATCATCACTAGGTGACGAGAAAGCATGGAGCCAGCTTTCTGGTCATTCAGGAGACCGGGCGCCGTGTGGTGACGTGGTGCCCGCCTTCCTGATTGCCCGGGAACTCGGCTCCATGCTCTCTCGCCACGAGATGACGAGGCTGCATGAAGCCGCCTTCCCGGCCAATCAGAAAGCAGGGCACCGTGCCATTACACGGCGCACCGGCTTCCTGATAGGCCAACTTCCTGACCAACCAGGAAGCCGGGCAGCGTGTAATGACTCACTACCCGGCTTCCTGATACCAGAAGCTCAAGTATCAGGCTAGGTATTGGAGCATTTAGGCGAGTACGAGTACTCGCCCAAAATACTCGGCTCAGATACCGATACTAGCATTGGTATTAGTGCATCTCTACTTATGATTGTAACCTTCTCCAGCGCTGTTGGATGGATCTTCGGGTCCTCAGCATTGTCCCCCCACCGCCAACACTTCCAGGTTCTCAGAAGCCCTGTTCGGCCCTTGAGTGGCCACTAATGATGTAACTCCTGCTCATGCACATAGGAGTTACATCCTTCCTGGCACCAGCCCATTCACAATATCTTAAAGATGCCATGAATGGGCTGAGTGTGTACTTTGCATGGTGCATGCATTCTACAGTGTACACACACACAAAAAATCGCTGGCGGGAGAGAGATTTTTTTGGGAGAAGAGACTGCATGACTCTTCTGCCAGAAAACCCGACCTCCCAGCAATTTTTTTTTTTTGTACTTTATGTTTTGGATGTTAAAACCCAACTCTAGCAAAGTCTATTTGTTGTGGACAGATTGGAGGAAGGTTGGGGCCTGTATTAGGGTTTTATTACTGTCTGTATAGCTATTGGGGAGACTTCTCCTGTCAGGACAGGAAGGGATGGGAAATCTCTCAAGTAGAGAAGCAAACAAAAATACATTATTAATAGAATGGGGAAGGGGTAGAGCTTCTGGCACTGTCTTTGCTTTCCCATCCCAGAGACAACTGCTCCTTCCAGGGACAGGAAGTGAGGGAATGTCTCCCAAATGAGGGGTGACAAACAGAAATGTAACTAAAACAAATATGGTACAAGCTTACGCTTCAACCGCTATACTGCCTGTCTGACATTTGCCTTGAGAAAGAGATCCTGGAAGGTCAGCTTGTGATGCTTGCTGCTTTATGTGAATAAAGGACAAGATGATCACTACATCGAGGAGTTCTGGTAAGGATCCTTATTTTCCTATGAGTATATGGTGGCGTCATCCACCAATTAACTACAGCACCCGTCATTAACTGTTGGCAGACCTGTAAAATGTGCAATGGGTGCAACTGTTCCGTGAAATGTGTCTACATCACATGCAGATGTCAGGCCTTGAGCGACAGCCATTACCAAGCGAGACATTTACTGCAGCAGAACAGTTTGTGACGGATTTATTTATTTTTTCTTGGTGATAAGACTGCAGAATCCTGAATTCCCAGTCCACAAATGACTTTTTAACTCCCCTGAAATACAAAGTTATCCATCTCGGTGTTTGTTTAATACTTTTTTGTATATTTTTGTTTTGAACATTGTGGTTACTTGGTAACCTTTCCTCTGGTGTACAGGAGGGGAAGGAAGAGCCATCGGACAGTCTGGAGGATGTGAAAGCAGACTTGAGAAGAGATTGGGAGGGGTGAAGGAACGGGCAGGAGGAGAGCAAGAGGGGCAGACAGATTGAAAAAAAGATTTACAGGGTTATTCACAAAAGGGTGAAGAGTCTGGAGATGGGAGGAGAAGTGAACAATCTAGGCCAAAAAAGCCAAACCAGAGTGAGCTGAATTGGAGATTTTTTCCTAATCAGCGAAGTTGTCCTGGATTGTTCACTTCTCCTGCCTTCGCCAAACTCTTCACCCTTTTGTGAATAACCCTGTTAGTGATTCTGTGTTGTGTCCATGTTGGGTTTACTTAATGGCACACATATACCCAGCAGCATATACATCGTACTCTCTTTTTGCTCCTCGCTGCTACGTCCAGTTGTCAGGAGTATAAGGGAAGTCCTGTGCAAGCTACCAGTCGCCAGAGTTGTAGCACACATGGGGTTATGGACTCCCCGCGACAAAGTTGATTGGCCCAGCGCTGTAACATGTAGTGTGTCACATGCGCCACCATACCCGAAAGTTTCCTCTGGCTCCCTGCACTAAACAGAATGGTGGCATTTGGCAAATGATACCATTCAGTCCTTCGTTTCACCACAACTGTAGGGGGATTAAGCCCATATGGTGAAGTGCATTAGAGTGGAGCAGACCTTGAGGGGG
>NW_017306738.1:122077-124170 GCF_000935625.1 Nanorana parkeri
AGTTTTATTGGCGTCATGGTATTGGAGGATGGCTGTGTGGGATTTAGAGTATGTTGGGAGCAAGGACAAGCTCCATAGACTAGCACCCGATATCTCTCTGCACGGGGCATTCTGAAACCCCTGGAAGGAGCGGTGCCATTTCTTTCACATACTGGTACATTTTCATTCATGCACAAAATTGTGCCAGAACATTTGATGTCACATGTCATTCGAAATTTCATTTGGTTTGAACATTTGATTTTGGAAATGAATGGAGTTCATCAAAGGAAAACCTCATTTATTTATTACCGGTATTTATATAGCGCCACCAGTTTACACAGCGCTTTACATAGTGCACATTCATCAGTCCCTGCCCTCAAGGAGCTTACAATCTGAGGTCTCTATCTCACACTCATACAGGGCCGATTTAGACAGGAGCCTTACAGCATGTCTTTGGAGTGTGGGGGGAAAACGAATTACCCGGAGGAAACCCAAGCAAGCAAGGCAGAACATGCAAACTCCATATAGATAGAACCAGGGACCCCCCTGTGCTGCAAGGCCGAAGTGCTAAGCACTATGCCACTGTGCTGGCCATTCATTGTTAAAATTTCGTATGCTCGATAATTTTTTTGTATCCTCTTCCTTCTGTGTTTTTCATCTGTGCGGTTCAAACCGTTGATTTGACCACATTAAAGTGAAGTTAAAGGCAAAAAAAAATTCCCTCCCCCCAATGTTAATGTTAGCACTTACCTTTAATGATGTCTCTTAATCCGATCTTCCTCTTCTTTCCTGATGTTTTCATCTGTCCTTTCAGCGGTGCGGCGGCTCTCCGATCCAGCGCTGACTCCTCTCTGCTTGCAGGCACTTCTGATCCCACGGTGTCTGCATGCGGGCGCGCGCGTTCATAGACTTACCTAGCGTCTCTGCTCGTCTCCCATCCAAAAATCCGAACTGCGCATGCGCCCGCCCCAAGATGCTTTGCGGCCGCCCAAGCAGTTTTGTTTTTTCGGACTGGAGCGCGCAGCTTTAACTGCTGTTAAAGCGTTTTTTGTTGTTTTTTTTTACTTTTTGCCTATATCTACTGCTTGCTAGCAGTAGATATAGACAAAAAAAACTGGAGGGTTTAGAAACCCTTTAACTACTGAAAAATAGAACGAACATTCCGAAAATGAATTTTTTTAAATTATATTCTCCTGGTGTATGGCCATCTATCACATGTTTTGATCTGTAGGACAAAAAATACCAGGTGGTGGGGTGCAGACTTATTAAAATTTACATGCAGTAAAGCAAACGTTGTGCATACTGTACATGCATTGCATTCCCATTATAGAATTTTAAAATCCTCAGTAAGACCGTCTTAGTGAAGAGTTACTAAATGAGGCAGTTTAGGAAAGAGTTAATAAAAGGAGGGGCAGGGACTGTGGCTTTGTAGAGGAGAAGGCTCATGACATCTGGGGTCAGAGAGGAGGAGAGACAGCTGGGTGAGACTAGAAGGGGGGTGACGCAGACAGAGGTCTGGAAATCCCCTGGAGAGGGAGAGAGAGCTAGAGATTATTGATGGACAATGGATAGAGGGAATGAAAGAGGACTGCAGCCTGGAGACTACATAATAAACTCTTTTATTAACCATCCTCCAAGAGGATATGAAAATGCTGCTGTAATGGCTCTGCACAGAGGAAGGACGACGGCGTCGCTCAGTTACTAAATATTGTCCTCCCTCTACTGTACAGGTCTTTGCCGCTGCCTCCGCCTGCACACCTCCCTCTCCCTCTGCACCTTTCCTGGACAGAGATCACCTGATCCCCCCCCCCCAGCCTGTCTCTCCTGAATGACCCTTAATTACATAATCTGGGTATGGTCACATCCAATTTAGATTAGCCCTGATTACCACACTTAACCCTTTCATAGCCAGAGACCCACAGGCACCTTGGGCTTTCGCTAAGAACTACATCTACACATTATGAAGCCTCACCAGTATATGGGGTACAGGTATACACAGGGCCGAAGCTAGGGGGTGCTGCTTGAGGAGGGGCGCCACTGGGTGTGTGGATGGAGAACTTCTCCCTTGGGTGCAGGGGGGGGGGGGGGGGGAGAACTTTTGGCCTTTTTCCGCG
>NW_017306738.1:124583-140316 GCF_000935625.1 Nanorana parkeri
TACCGCTGGGGGCGGGGGGGGGGGGGGGTAGCAACTCTGAGCCTTTGTCCCGGGTGACAGAATATCTAGCTTCCCCACTGGGTATACAGTGCAATCTTGACATGTAACAAGACAGCACCAATGCAGATGGTGCATCTAAAGCCACCTTCATTTTGTAGTCTGCACTTGACATATTGGGCTAGATAAATAATTGCTGGTGCACCAAATATTTGACATGTGCAAACTTGCTTTTATGGACGCGCCAACTAATAGCTCAATTTGAAGGGTTTGAAAAGAAAGTGCGCCAAATGTAAGAAAACATTTTCGCACAAAAAGTCTCACAATCTGGGCAAAAGAAATAATGGTTCAGGAAATTAGGTTGTCAATGTTTGGCACAATAGAAGAGGTGTGCAGTGATGCACCAAGAGGATGATGGTGCAAGACAGTTACACATTCCACATTCTAATAAACTATATGCGCAACATATTTATTTGACATACAACGTACCGCAATAAGATGTCACGTGCAACAATTCATGTTCCTCCACAGACGCCAATATTAGATTATCTGGCCAATCTACAGACTATAGCTGGCCATACACCTCATGGTTCTTCACTCAGTTCCCCCACCAATGCTAAAGAACGTGGATGGGGAACTTTTCAATGTCGGCTATTGTATTTTGACAGCCTTAGGCGCTGGTTGACTGTAGTCACTGTTCCATCGACAATTTTCCAGCCGACTTGACAAAAGCCCATTTTTCAATCGACTTTTGTGGAGCCGTGTGGTGCTGGCACGGCCAACCACAGATTGAACTTCCAACGATTCAGAAGTGAACGGCTGAATTCCAATCTGTATATACTGTATATTGCCAACTTATATGCAGATTCAAGGTTCATATCTTCTTTGTTTTGGGTGTCTGTGCCCACAGCCTTAGTGTTATATATTGTCAGCGGAATGTCTAGCTTCAAAAAGACTGACCGCAGAGCTGTTGGGGCAGATGAAGCAGTGCATAACGATAGTCATAGCAGCCCAGGTGGCTCCTATAGGACCTGGGGGTGGAAGGGGGCCCCATTAGGTTGCAGGAGTAGGAGTCGTTGTAGTTGATGACAACCCTAATCCCCCTGTAAAGTCTACAGTGTGAAGACGACTTCGGATGTAAAATAGGAGTCTTTGGGATCTTGGCATCGCTAGTCACAGCTCAGAGAGGTCATCGGGGAGGGGGGGCATCACATTTTTGCTATGGGGCCCCATGATTTGTAGTTAGGGCCCTGAGATGAAGGGAATGTGGAGAGCTGTACTTCGGTCATATCTCTGAAGAAACTAAGAAATAGCTAGCAGTCCTTCTACAGGCACACATACTGTACAGTATATGATATTATTGTATTTACATTGGACAAATACTTCAAGAAAAGTGAGTAAGGGGTTGGCGTGTCTCTCAGATATTAGCCGCTCTGTTTATAAAAGGGTGGCGACTCAATGTCAGCCATTGTTCCCTGTTATCAGGCAATTCATGGGAAAAGGTTGATAGAAGTGGCTTGTTGCAATTTGACACATGAAGTCCTATCTATCAAAACTTAAAAAGAACCTTTAATTTTTATTGTTCTTTTGTTTACGAGAAACGATAATAGCGCCGATCCCAAGCTGATTAAGCAGCTTGTTCGAGAATCAGCTTCGGGTGCTCAAGGCCTAACCTACTCCTGAGATATACAAACTCAAGGACACGCCGCACTATTGATGTTCAGTTTTTTTAAATACAACTTTATTGTCCAAAAAAGCAACACAGCATCTTACTGGACACAAGGCTCCTTCCCTAGGGGTTATAGTAAGAAAGCAGCGGCAATGCGGCCTGTACGGTCAATTTTGCAAGTATAAACCAATGCTCTCTGTTTTGTTTTGATTTGCTCTCTTTATGTATTCGTTCAGTAAACAAAAAACATGCTGGTCTTTCTGAAAAGAAACCCTGGCACTGCCTGCGCACCGGTTGGCAGCCTGTGCAAACTGACTAATGACCACAGTACCGGCTCTGCTAGGAGACAGGGAGGTGTGTGTCTTTGCCTTCTACTTATTCAACTTTCTATTTGTAGTACAATGGTTTTGGAAAGAGCCTGCAGATTGCTCTACCTCTTATACATATGAAATGTGTTGTACAGTATATTACAATTTAATATATAGACTTTTTTTGCCAAAAGAAATAAGTAGCGCTACACCAGTAAATATAAAAAATGTAGCGCTCAGTGCAATACCCACATCCACTGTCTACAATCTAGGGTCGGGCTTCTTCCATGTAAATGACACCCAGCATCGTTCAAACCACATCCTTCTATAGTTGCTAATGCCAGAGCTCTATGAATATCTAAATATTGCCTATTAAAATTTGTCTCACGTGTATAACGTGACAAGACAGCAAATATACGGATTAATAGGTATCCTAAACCATACAATTTACTCTTATTCTCTTCTAGATGAACATCTCCTTTCCCGAGGCCGAGCTTGAACGCACCTTTGAGTATCCGTCTGAGAGCTCTCTGCAGGCAGAGTATGGTCCCTGTGATGAGCCCGAGGTCCCCATCCCTCCACTCGCTCAGCAGGAGGAGGATGAAGAGGAGGAGAGTGTCCTGTTGGGTCGCATCTTAAGGAGGAAAGCTCTCATAGTGGGTGAGTAAATCCTCTTTTAACCACACATTGTTTACTAGTTATCTAACTACAAATCTGTAGGATACAAGCTAGTTGATCGAGGAATCCCCGCTGCTTATTTTGTATCCTGACAGTTGCCGCTGTCAGAATACCAAAACAAGTGTTCGTACAAAGGTTTTCCAACCCAGCCACTGTTCGTACGAAGATTTTTCTGACCGGCTCCTTCGATCAGCTGATCGAGGGATGCCGACCAAAAGGGTGACGACAGCGCCCACAAATTTTCACCAGTTCCTCAAGAACCGCTCGAAATTTGCACAGTGTATGGCCACCTTAAGGTAGGAGGGTACATATAAATAAAGACTGGATAACAGTATAGTTAAAAGGATTATATGGGATATACATGATCATGCCTGCAGAGGTCACACAGTGCCCACAGGCATACGATCATGGTCACTTTCATGAGGAAGAATACATTTTTGAGGAAGAGTTATAATTATGAGGAAGAATTAAAATTATGAGGAAGAAGTATTTAGGGTGATTCATTTTCTAAGCGATTTTGTGGAAGAATTAGCAGTCTGAGATTGAACTTCCCAGCCATTTACTATACTTCCTCCATTAGAAAATATCACGGCATGTTCAGCTATTAAAAGCATGCGTATTTCTTATCATCACTTAATGGAGGGTCAGTGGTATGATCTTCTGCCCGTCAACTTATATCTATTTACCACCTTGTCTGATACTCCTACAATCTGCACAATTGTTTAGGGCACACAATTGCTGCTTTTTATGCACGTAGGTGGTTACAAAATGCATGGCACATCCATTCTCAAATACTGACTGTCTAACAGTCTACATTACTAATATACAGTATGCCCAGTCCGCCTTCTTAAACTGCGAATATGTAAAAATATACCGTATCTGGGCTTTTTATATCATTTCCTGTTTCCTGTGATAAGGTGTTTATATCATTTCCTGTTTCCTGTGATAAGCTCTATCAAGCAGAGCTGTCACACCTTGTGACAACGATTATACTCTACACATATGTACAAGAATATCCCCCGTATTCTCACTTGTGAGGTAGGGCTGAACATGTTTCTGTGTAAATAGAGACATTATCCATGACACAAATTAAAACTTCTCACTGTAACTGTTATAGATTAGGAAACAAGTACTCAGTGGAGTGGTTGAAGTGTATGAGATATATATATATATAATAGTTTTGGATAAGCAAGGAATATAACTTCTGTGAAGTTTTTATTGCTTAGTCCTGGTGACCATTGACACTGGGATACAAAGTGATGGGAAATCCAAACGTTTAGCATTGTCACCAGAACAAGAGGTAAGGGGAAATCTTCCAATAGAAACTGTTCTGGTGACAACTGTCCAAAGCGTGGCACAGACAGACGATTTCTTCTATAGTGATTATCACTTTCATGATCACCCCACAGTTAATCCCTAGCAATCGCTTCACGAACAGTTGCATGCAATAGCAATCAGTCATACAAATTGTGAGCACTGTGCTACACTCCATTTTAACTTATGTGTAGCAAACGTTAAGAATTATCTGTGGGAGAAGATTGTCCGTGTGCGCCCAGGCTAGAGGAGAATTCCCCTCACTTTCCAAAGCTTTCCTCTCACTTCCTATTGTGTCTCATGGACAGGAAGTAAAAGGACATTCCCCCAGAAGGACATAGACAGACAAAATTAAATAACGGGGGTCATAACCTGTCCCCTAACAAGTTTTGTCTATATATACATTCTAAAGGGCATCTGTAATGATAGAAATATGGATCTGCTTTTACGGATTTGTTTGTAAAGGTGCAACCTCTGCCTCTGCAGCCTTCTATGTCCTCACCACCATGCCTCTCTGTTCTGTCTCTTACAGATGAGTCTTGCAAGCGCTGAAGACCACACGCAATGCATTCTGGATACAGAGCAACAAGTACCTGTGGATCTGGGTTACTTTACCCATGGAACTTCCATGTTTACCGATGAAACAAAGGCGACCTGCTCACATCTGCTAGTTTACAAGTGGATCTCTGTTACTTCCAAGACCAAGAAGCGGAACCAGTCTACCAATGAATGGTGGCTTAGCCTCTTGGCTCAGTATTACCAGTGATGATCTGGTTACTGTTGAAGCTGCTGAGCTTTTATACAAAATTTTGGGTTCCATTAAGACTTTTTGCTATGGATCGGAATTGCTTATTTTTTACCCCTGCGACTTGATGGTTTACCAACCTTTTTATGGACCTAGCTACTGCTCTACTCTTTGTTTTGTAGCGGAACTGGTAACAATGACTTGTTCTTATACATGTTTCAGAGGTGAAATTAGATATAGGTAACTAAGCACAAAAAAATTAACCACGTTTTACTGTCCATCTCACACAGTTCAATCAAACTTAGTCTCCTAGCTAGCTGTGTTAATACACCTTTAACAAATGTAGTCTGTCCAGTTACTAGCATGTAAGAGATTAGTTATTAGTAGAACTAGTTATCGTTACCAACCACTGAAAGTAGACTTAGTAGCTGCTTGCTTTTACGTATCTTTTTGCATGCTAGCTATTGTTAGAAACGGCTGTTTGTATTTAGTTAGCCAGTTAGCTGAAGCAAGCTTCTTACTTTGAAACAAGTTTCCAGTGAGCTGTTTTAACTTTACCAGTAAGCCAGGAAAATTGCTGGTTAAACTAGTCCAAGGTACTGGTAAATAGAAAGAATAGTAAACACCACTGGTATAACCTAGTTGGCTGGGGGTCACTGCTTGCAGCCACTGAACAAAGGGCAAATATTGGCTCAGGATTGTTACACTTATTCGTGAGGACACACTGGTTCAAGCTAGTTTACGTTACTAGTTAGTGTTACCGGCGAGTATTTTTTTTTAATTTCCTTTTTGTTTTCCCTTTTTATATATATTTTTTAATATTTTTGTATTTTTCTAAAGATGCTGAGAAGAAAAGAAGCATTTGTTGCCCAGGCTTTAAAATCCAATATACACTTCAGTGCCAATTCCTGTGTTGATTGGTTGGAGAGGAGACGAGTCATACAAAAAAGACCTGTTTCACTTCAGCTGTATTGAATGTCACCATGTTTTTTGTTGTTGTTGTTTTTAGGTTCTTGTTACATTCTTTGCAATGGAAAAGTTGAGTTGAGTTGAAATGGACGAAGTCACCTGTACACTGGTGGCAGCCATTGTGGTGTCAGCCATAAGAATATTAATAACTGCAGTCTGTAAGCCTACTAGACTTAGCACCGAGGTGTCAAAAATGGTTTCCAGCATAGCAGAGTAAGTTGCAAAGCACAGCATTGTGGGCTAAGTAGACAGGGCATTTTCTTTTTAATAATGTTTTCTTGTAAATGTTAGTGTGAAGGCCATACCATTCTGTCAGTACTAGCAAAGCATTTCAAAGAGACACTGCTCTTTGCCCATCCAACACCACGCCGATCCACATTACTTCATCGCTATTATCGTCTACCATTATGTTGCAGCACTAGCTCCATTGTTGTAATGTTTACGGGTATGGGAGAGCATGTGACTTCCCCCATGTGCAGCTAATCACCAGGCCTGAACACTGCCACGTGGGAGGGGCATTGACATCATTCACCTGGGTACGCTCTAACACTAGAGCTTACCTGGGTTGGACTCCTGCAGCAGGGAAGCACGAGGGAGCATCAGTGCATCAGTTGATGGGTATACCCTACTTGGTGGGTTGTTGGGTGAGCTCTTAGGGAAACGGCATCTTTACAAAAGCTTTTAAAGAACCCTTCTGTTCCGTTTGAGAGTACTGAAGCAGCTTTAAAGGTGGACTCCAATCAAAACTGGGTATAAACCTTAGATCTTTACAGGGAACACAGCCTACCTCCTTCGGTTTCTATCTAGACATTCCTCTACTACACCCTTTCCTTCCCAGCCCGCTTTTTTTGGTGATCTGAGAACCCCAATGTGTGATCCAGGAGAGGAATTCCTAAATTCACTCTTTGTAGTCACCTTTCTGTCTCTGTCTGACAGAAAAACTGGTGTTATAAAGAATATTAGGAAGTTTCCTACAGCTACCAATCAGATTGAGTCCTGCCTTGGAAGTCCGAATGTAAGAAAATGACACATGCTTCAGGAAGTACCCTCCCCATTAGTTGCTGGGAATACTGAAATCTCAGGGTAAAGTATACTCAGTGGACTTTCTGATAGCCACCATGTTTGCTAGATAGCATTTGTAGCTCAGTGGTTGTTTTCAGCTGTTGCCCGGAATTGATGTTGAGCCAATAATTGATGGCTTTAATAGGCATTTCCCAACTTTTGAGAGGCTACTGGGCTGAGCTCTTCATTTAGCAAATGCCTGCTGAAGCTTGCTTTAAGGCCTTCAGTATGTGATGTTCTTCAGATAAGCATTTGAATGCTAAGATTAGGAAATGCCCGTGTGTACTTAGCCTTATGTACCTAACAAAGCAGTATGTTAGTCCTGTCTGGACCTGATTCAAAATTGATAAAGATCTATTCAGAACTAAAACATCGCCAAGTTGGCTAAACAAGGCTTTCCATTTTTGCACCTCACTCTGCTGTACTGTGGACTCATTCTATTTGATCTGGTAGCAGTGTATGGTCAACAGAATTCTGCCTTCCCTGTTGTATATCATTACTGGTAAAGATGGACTGTCTGTGATGACCACTATGGTTTCCTGAGGTCACATACATGTGCATTTACATCAGACACTTTTGAAAAGTTTTTAAGAGCAACGTGAAGTGAGACTCCAGTTTTAAACCAACCGTCTGGTTCCACCAGTCTATGAATTCTCAGCTTGTTTCTATGGAGATTTCACTAGAGGGTGCAGGACACACCGAATAACATGCCCCCAATGCAGATATAGAGGCATTTTATTCAGGCTGGTAGCACATGAAGCAAGGCTGAAAATCTAAGCTTATCTTATCACAAATATGGGGGTGATCTCCCTATTGGGACCCAGAAAGCTATAAGGTCCCAATGAAGGTTGAACACTTCCCAATTTAAAGGATAACTATGGGGTAAGTGTTTTTCCCCATAGTTCTCTTAAGGGTCACGGGAGGATATATACTAGCGTCCTCCCGTGACCCAAAGCTCAGTATATCGCAAGCTACAGCAAACGGTATACTGAGAACGCCGCAGCCAGGGCGGATCCGGACAATGCTGTCGAGATCCACCTAGCTGCGTGAGTGACAGCGGGCTCTGCCTATCTAGAGGCAGAGCCAGCTGTACCCGCCCCCTCCCGCGTCCATTCCTCTAATCAGCGCTGGAGGATTGGAGAAGGGGAGGGGGGAATCCCTGCAGTGAGCCGTGACTGACAGTCACAGCTCTCTGCAGGGAGATAATCAAAAAGTGAGCGAGCGACGTTATGTGTTCGCTCACTTCCCGATCTATTGACCCGACCTGTGACAGTTTCATTGAAGTTGAATGATTTTCACTCACCTCATAGTTCTCCTTTAAGCCAAAAAAGAAAAATCCCATTTTGAGTACGCCTGTGTTGCCCACAGCCACCAGATTCCACTTTGCAAACTGCAAAGGACACCTCCTTTTGTTTTTACTGTTTGGCAGACCAGTGTCCAAGCATTGATATACAATGGTTCTCCTTGAAAACAATGGCTGCCTCCAGTGTCTGGCCATGGCGGGCCTACTTTGCACCCCACAACAGAAAGGGGTGCTTTTCTTTGGACACACCTGACATGATAATGCTCCGGCAGAGTTACCTCTGCTTCAGTAATGCACTGTGTTTTGCACTTAATTTGTCATTTTTTAATATGTGTTTGTATATGTTTTGTCATCTGTACTTCTTGGATGCATGAGAATCAGTAAGCGGAATCTCTTCTATGTACATGCTGTAAAATGAGACATGAGTTTGACTTTTGTCAGCCAAGGCCTGTTGGGGTTTGTGGGGCATCAAGAGCTGTAGAGGTCAGGCTTCCGGAGGTCTCATACAAATAGTAAACATTCTTTATACCCAAATGAACCTTCAAGAAGAACTCTACACACCAATTTAATGTCTCCCAAAACAGTTACTTTTAATGCATGCCAACTGTCAAAGTTGCCATTGTGCTTATTTTTAGGTTATTGAGCTTGTAGTACAAGGGGGGATGTCAAAGAATATTATAAAGTCCTCATATGATGCATTTTACAGCATGTTACATGATTGAGGTGTGTTTTGTTTGTTTTTATATCATGAATGTGGTATGGCAGAATCAGCAATTGCATCTGAGTTTAAAGGAAAGAATAAAGGGTTAGGGTTAGATTACGGTAATTTCCCACAGCCTTCCATTATGTATGAGTTGAGGGTCAGGGGATTCATCGATCTATACACTGAGACGGGATTCTCTTTCTTATTTAAAGTGGCGCTGTCACTTTAATAAACATTGAGATAAAGAGCTTACCTGTAAAGAGGCAAGGAATTACACACCTTTACCAAAAAGATAACCTGTCCCCTGACATCTGTGTAGAAACCAACACCTCCTGGAGTGTCGATCTCCTTTGTTTCTCACAGTGCTGAGTGGTTCTTCCCACTGAATGCCGCATCATTACAGGACACAGTGGTGACACAGAGATCAGTGGCAGGACCACTGGGCAAAGGATTGACAATGGCTTCATTTGCAACTTAAGCTGGCCATACGCCATTAGAATTTCAGCGGGTTCTTCATGAAGCAGCCGAAATTCACACAGTGGGTGCCGCTGTTGACACCCTTCTGGCCGACACCCCTTGATCAGAAGATCAAAGGAGCTGGTTGGAAAAACCTTTGAATGAACGGGGGGATTCCTCCATCAATGCTTGTAAGTGTTGATGAAGGAATCTGTTCTATTTTTATTGTTCAGCCCATGGGTTGAACAAAAACAATAGACCAGTGCATAGCCAGCTTTAATTGTACTGTATGTATAGGCATTTTATGAGTGTGTTAAATATAGAGTAGAGTAGGGAAGGGTTAAGCTCCTTATCGGGCTGGGGAGAGTCACCCTTTCTATTGGTCCTGTTGACCATTGTTATCAAGGTATAAAGTGATGGGAAATACAGCATGTTACAGGTGTCACCAGAACAAAAAGTAAGGGGAAATCTTCCAATGGGTCTCTTGTTTCAGTTTCTGTCTAAATGGGAAATTCACCTAATTTGTAAAGATTCCCTATCACTTCCTGTTGTGTCTCGGGGTCAGGAAATTAAGAGAAACTAGGTCACAGATTTTGAAACTTTTCCACTCTATTGAAATTATTTTTTTCCATTTGGCTACACATACACTTCAAATTTATAATTATAATCAGCAATAAAATGATTATTTACAAAACCCGTTTTGGCTGATAAACCAATTTTCTACAATTTTGTGGCAGTGGTTTTTAAAGCACGTATTTTTTTAAAGCACATTCATTTGCAAATGTTTTCCTATTTTGTCACAATTAGCAAAAGTCCCATCTTCAGTAATATGCAAGAACATGTTATTTTTGGTTAACAATGAAATCACAATTCTTAAAAAAAGAATGCCTCAGTTTTCAGTCCATCGGAGTTTTATAAATATCTACTAAGGTGTGTTGATGAAGTGTTTGTCCAGAAACGGTTTGTCAAAATAAATAAATAAAGGGCTAGTTCACACCAGCCCCAGTGCGTTCCGGCCCGATTCGGTGCCGGAACACACTGGACTGCATCCCAGCAGGCTCACTGCGTTCTAGAGCGGGAGGGGGCATGGCAGTGCATTGAAGTCAATGACACCCCCCCCCCCCCGGCCACATCAATGCCTGCGTTCCGGTCCGGACAGAAAAAATGCTGCGTGCATCGTTCCAGTGCGGGAGATCGCACAGCGGCCGGGCACAGCAAGGCTGCCGTGTTATTGACTTCATTGCACTGCCACTCCTCTTCCCCTACCTAGAATACAATAAGCCGTCCGGGATGTGATCCAGTGCTTTCCGGCACCGAATTTGGCTGGAACGCACTGGGGCAGGTGTGAACTGGCCTTTAATATCTGCTTCTGGCAGAATAATTGTGGGGCCGGGACTTTGGGGCTTAGCTACTGTGCCCCTTGTAACTGCTTCAGGTCTTTCGGGGTCTTTGTATGTTGATCCTGAGTGTCCAGAGGTTTTCAGTGAAAACTGGTATAAGCAGAAGTCATAGAAGTACCCCCAGCTCCAGGAACAGTGTAATTAGGCCCCTGCTCCTTAGTAGGAGACAGGACCTAGGGGCAGGTCTGGTGTCATTCTGTGCTCAAAGTGACATCAGCTTTGCCTAGGCCCTGAGCCTTTCCTATCATGGGCCAAGGTGAAAATTGCATCTCAGGTGGCTTCCCTGTAGGGCCACCATGAGAAGAGGTCCCCAACTTTCCTATTTACCCCCCACAGCTACCTCCTGCTTGTGTGGACAATGGGGAAACCACTCAGGCATGCAGAACTTGAATCCCTCTAGTATTTCCATGTATCCATGTTAGCAAACACAAAATAACAGTAATGAATGAACTTGGGTTCCTGGTAGAGATATGGCCTTGTCTAAAGGGTAGCATTGGACACATTGCCTGAGGTGGCACAGAATGTAAGAATGCCCTCCCGTGCCAAGCATCATGGGGCATTGGTGCCACCAGTCCCTAGAACATGTATACTGTTTATGCTCATGCATATTGATTTAGCCAAATGATAAGGAAGTCTTCTGCTGCTGTTGTATCATCTGCTGCCAATTCACTCTGGCAGTACTATCTCCAGAAGGTTCCTTTGGAAAATAATTGCTGGGGTGGATGAGGATGTTTTTACTCAGATGCAAAGAGCAGCTGCCACTTGATTTCTGTATTGTTAATAAAGCAGTATTCTAAGCATTTGTGTGATTTGGTTTTGTGTGAAGAAAGTAACAGACGTGTACCTAAGCCATCATGGAAACAAAGGTGACCACTGCAGGTCCACTACATGACACCATGTTGCTTCTTATTACTGATTTATATGGCACCAACATCTTGTGGGGCATCCATCTAAAAGTATCCTACAGTGTTATCTGGATGCAAAATTGCTGGTTGCAGGGGCGTCCCGAGGCTGGGTGTCACCCGGAGCGGAGACCAGGTGACACCCCACTGTGACGTCATCGTGCATGCGCGTGATGTTGCCGCGTGCGTGTGCGATGACGTCATCGCGCATACGCAGTCGACTTATTGACGACTGGCGGCGCTCATCTTGGTGAGTGATGCCGGCGGAGAGAGGAAGGGACGTTCACCCGGCGGGATGAGGTATGCTGCCTCTCTCCTGTCACTGTCAGGCTCTCGGTCCGTGACCGAGTGCCTGACTTTTCATAGGAGGTGACACCAAAATGACTGTCAGTCATTTTGATGTCACCCCTCAAATGGTGGCACCCGGGTGCGGGCCGCACCCCCATTGTGACGCCACTGGCTGGTTGTATCTTTTTTGTATCCCATTCACACCTAGCATTTTGTAGTGCTTTTTCTGTCCTAAAAGAAAACCCACCCAAAACAAATCCCATTCATTTCTATGGCCACGTTCACATCTGAGAGTTTTGTCGCTTGTAGCAAAACGCCCGTCGCTGGGAAAAAGTACATGAGCTTCTTTTTGGCAGATTAAGCGCTTCTTGGCCCCGTAGACTTCAATGGAAACGCTCAAAAGCGCACAACTTTTATGCGCGTTTTCCTTTTTACATCAATGTGTCACAATCTACTCACAAAAAAGCGTGACTTAATGTATGCTTGCAAAAACATGCGTAGAAACGGGCGAAAACGCTGTGGCCTAGTGTGAATGCAGCCTGAAGCAGGTTCCCTACTGCTTAGACGTGTTCACCATTCCCCAGTGTGAACTGCAGAGAAGTTTAAATGAAAAGTTAACTTTTTTTACAAAAAATCTAAATGCGGATTTCTTCATAAAAGAAAAAAATGGGTATTTATTATTTTTTAGATAGAAGCCAGTAAAGCATTGCAACCGTGATCAGTAGATCAGGTGTGCTATGCTCCGTCTCCTGCAGACAGGTCCTCCCATCCATGTCCATACCGAGGTACAAGCATGCAGTAACATGGACGGGAGGCAGAGTCAGCGGCGTCGCTAGGGGGGCGCTAGGGGGGTGCGGCCCCGCATCCGGGTGACACCATTGGAGGGGTGACACTAAAATTAGTCATTTTGGTGTCGCCCCTCAGAAAAGTCGGGCACTCGGTTATGGACCGTGGCAAATCTGTCAATCTGAAACATAGCTTGAGCTATTTGGCTCTGTAAACAACAAACACATTCAGAAAAGCTGATATAATAGCCTGGCAAAAAAAATGAGAAGCAACCAGGAACTGATGGCTGACAATTAATAACACTAATGATGATATGTATTATTTTTATTTTTTTTAGTGCTTAGTCAATGTTATGTTTGTACTGAATATCCTAAATGGACTGCTTTTGCTTATTTTGCCACTTTGGGGTTAAACTTTAGAGGCGATCGGATGGAACAACTTACCAAACCTGCTACAACTAGTTTCAAACTTAATCAAGCGCATTAATGCTGCAATCTGATCCCAGGTCCCCGGACTGAATCATTATATTTATCCCTGAATGGGTGTGTATCCAGCACAGATTGCCTCAAAGGGCAGGCGGGTGATCCGGTCTGCTCTGCCCATATCTTCCACCGTAGAGAGTCAGCTGCTGCTATTAAAACCCTGGAACACAGGAAATGCAAAAGCCACAATTAAGATGCATGTTCAGAGCATTCTTACATGAGCCTGCATAGATTAACCGCAGTCACATGGCCTGAGCACTCAGATGCTTTCTAGATGGACTTTGTGTGACCATTATATAAACCAGGGAATGGATGCGTCCATGTTCTGCCATAAAGGCTATAGCATCAAAAGAGAACCTGTCACCAAATTAAAAAATGTGGTTATGTTTATTTTTCTTATTCTGTTTGTTTGTATAATTGTTAAAACTTGAATAGAGATATTAAAAAATGCTGGTAAAAACACAGAAAATAAAAAAAAATGTAAGGCCTCAAACACACGGGAACCTAAGGCCATACAACATAGAAATTAGGAATATTTCCTCACCCAGGAGCCACAGTTGCTGGGTACAGCTAGGGTTGCCACCTGTCTGGGATTGACCCGTACAGTCCCGAGTTTAGAAGGCTGAGTCCCCCGGAGAGCCCACCTAGAGAGCCTGCAGAGTCCACCTGGGAGCATGCACAGCCCTGGTGAGAGCCCACACAGGCCACTTGAGACCCTGGAGACATCAGGCTGCCACCCCAGAGCAACAAAGAGTATGTAGCTTCATGTAATTTTGTATTGCTGTATAATGTATTGCTGGGATTTGTAGTCCTCTGTAGCCAGTTTCCTTAATCCATCTCCCGGCTGCCTCTCCTCGCTCTCTCCTATATTCCCTGAACAAAATAAAAATTGCTGCATGATGCACTAGGGTGTTCAGGTTTCACTTGAAGAAAAGGTGGCAACCCTATGTACAGCCCCCAATAGAAACCAATTACACGATGCTGCTGTAGGTGGCTATATGCCGATATTTGCGTAAACATGCGTACGTGTTCACAAAGTAAGTGTGCAGCAGGAAGTAAGAGGAGTTCTCCCAAAAGCAAGAAGTTATCCCTTCTTAGACCAGAACAGGTTTCCCTGTTGGAAGATTTCTCCTCACTTCCTGTTCCTTTGATAACTCAAAAATGTTGGCTTTCCTACCACTTTCTCTACCACAAGCAGGACATATAGGGAGTGTGAATCTTCCCAGTGGAAATATACACAGCGATAAAAACTTGACAGAGGTACTAACTTCTCTATTCCACCCAAAATGTCAAAACAAATGGTTTGGCGATACTTTAAATGTTCTTAGGTTCTAGAGTCATGTGATCTCTGCTGAAGGGTAGGAACCATTTCTGATCTGCTCACCCTTTCTAATCACTCCTCCTTGACCACAAACCGGTGCCATCAGGTATATGACCAGCACTGGTAGGAGCCTAGAGCAGCATTTGCTCCTTGATAAGCTGTTTTGTCTCTTTGTTACTCTTTATTTATCAATCCCAACACTTCTGATGCAGTTTAATGTTTATATCTGGGTGTAGGTCCACTTTATTGTAAACCTGTGCTTTGCCCAGGCAGGGCGAGGGAGTAGGATTGGTTTAACCTTCCATCCCCAGCTGTATAAACATTTTCCTCTCCTGTTCATTGAAAGACACAGAGGAGATTTTAAATCTCTAACCATTTGGGACTTGGTCACCGGTGGAATCTCCTCCCCCAACCATTATCTTAGAACTTCTGGTGCTTTGGTTGTCCCTAGAACACTGGAGGACACCCAACTAGTAGGCCATCCACCCAGGATTCCCTCTGCCATGCCGTGCAGTGGTGTACATCAATCACCGGTGGGAAGAGTCTGTCCTGAACAGATCTGTGTATTCCAGCCTTGTCCGCTGCTTATGTCCCTAACATGGACAATTGGCTGGTGGACTGCTTTAGCCAACGGCCCAGCTGTCCCTGGCTCCCTACATCCAATGGTGTTCCATTCACTCCCCTGCTGCTCCGTTCACCAACCGAACCCAAAAGGAAACAACTGGTCCTTCTGGGTATGGAATAACATGTGACTCACCCATGTGAAAGCTCTGGGCCAATCAGCACTGACAGAGGGGAGTGCATACCCTGTAAGTGCTATGAATCTGGCGATTTGTAGCATACTCAGAGCTCTCACTTCACTCCCATTGGCTGGACAACAAAAGAAACACAAGTCATGTGATGTCTGGAGTTTGTATTTTCCTCTCTTCATATGTTGGTCGCTCGCCTTCATAAATAATATCAAGAAAAGGATCACTATAATAATCAATCATTTTGTATCTCGCATGACATGAGACTTGTGCAGAAAAATGTCAGACAATCCAGCTGTTGTCAGGTCTTTCCTCTCCACCCCAATCAGAGAATTTGACATCAGTGACTCACGTATATGCTGAATGCGCCCCGGGCGGCTGACAGATGTGTCACTTCATTATGTCAAAACACGTTTTCTTGCAGGAGGTTCACAAGCGATATTGGATTACAGATCACTCGTGTCTCTCGCTGGGCCGAAGAGTCCATGGAGTCATTTTATTTCCGGAATGAAAGCATGGCTTTGTCATGAGGGTCACATGACCTGCCATGGCAGTCCTCTTGTATAAGCAAAAGTCACCATTCTTCGGAATTAGCAGCCCA
>NW_017306738.1:140451-155428 GCF_000935625.1 Nanorana parkeri
CCATTCAAGTCTAGGGGTACAGGCATGGCCAGCATGAATGGGCAGTATATCGAGGCTGGAGATCCCCAGCAAGCGGCCCTGTTCAAGTCTAGGGGTACAGGCATGGCCAGCATTAATGGGCAGTATATCGAAGCTGGAGATCCTCAGCAAATGGTGCCATTCAAGTCTAGGGGTACAGGCATGGCCAGCATGAATGGGCAGTATATCGAGGCTGGAGATCCCCAGCAAGCGGCCCCGTTCAAGTCGAGGGGTACAGGCATTGCCAGCATGAGAGGGCAGTATATCGAGGCTTGGAGATCCCCAGCAAGCGGCCCCCCGTTCAAGTCTAGGGGGTACAGGCATGGCCAGCATGAATGGGCAGTATATCGAGGCTGGAGATCCTCAGCAAATGGTGCCATTCAAGTCTAGGGGTACAGGCATGGCCAGCGCTGTAGAAGATTTCATTGGACAGGCTGTCAACACTGGAGAAGGCTGTGGAAGCGCTTTGGATATAAGTAAACTCCAAATTTTAGTGGGATTGGTGCAGATTGGTTTAGAGAGGCTGGAGGGTTGATATAGTTTAGGTAAAGGTGGAGCTATCCTTTAAAACATCAGCTTGGCACCAATAAACTGTTTTTTTTGGGAACATTAACTGCTATGCAGGCCAAGTATTCCTATCTCTATTGTGTGTCAAGAGGCTGTAGTCCCAGACAGAAGCACGTCCGATCCGAACAAACTGTTGCCGCAAAATGGTATGAATTGGGAAAGGGATTCCACGCTGTTTTTCTTTTTCATTTCAACATTTAACAACATAAATTATTTCCGAATGAGTCGTAAAAAAATTCAGGTGCTTTCGAAATTTCGTTATTAAAAATTCGGGTATTTTCGAATTCGTTATTTTTTCATTCCGAAATTCATGTCTAATTATTATAGATTTATCGATTAGTTGGTTGCAGCCCTAATAATTTCACATAAAAATAATTGAATTTGCTCTCTGAATTCCATCCCATTATCTACCAAACCTTAGCTACACCTATGGCAGCTGTGCCCTTTTTTCTGGTTCCAAGAACTTGCAGGGTTCCAAAAAAAAGTATTGAACTGGGAGGTTCCCTTGAAGAGGAAATCGGGAATAATTATCTGTCAGATTGGGTGATTTTCCTAGAATAGACCTGAACAACCTGTTCCAAGTATCCTGAGGCCTACCGGATACAAAATGGCGGCGATCACTAGCCTTTCAACCTGTTACTTGGGTTTGGACAAATCATCATTCCCTGGATTACTCACAAGGTGACACACGTGTAATCTCTTATGAACTCTGAACATGTGAATGTCATCTGAAAATTGTTTTCAATTTTTAAATCTGTAGCTTTCATTAAAATAATACCTGGTGATCCTGCAATGAATGTCTCCATTATCCGGGACTTACTATTATGGGGTGACAATGAAAGAAAGGCTTGAACCCCAAAACGTGTCACCACATCAATGTTCCCAGAAGCAACCCATCTCCTTTCCCAAGGCACGTCCAGGCAACCAAGAATGCCGCACACCTTCCACCTCAGAGCAGGTTGGTTACAGAGGATGTTTGCAGGCAGCTAGCTACCATAGAAATGTTCACAGAAGTGATCCATCTCCTTCCCCAAGGCACGTCTAGGCAACCAAGGACACCGTACACCTTCCACCTCAGTGAGGGTCCGTTATAGAGGATGTTTGCAGGCAGCTAGCCACCATAGCAATGTTCACAGAAGTGATCCATCTCCTTCCCCAAGGCACGTCTAGGCAACCAAGGACACCGTACACCTTCCACCTCAGTGAGGGTCCGTTATAGAGGATGTTTGCAGGCAGCTAGCCACCATAGCAATGTTCACAGAAGTGATCCATCTCCTTCCCCAAGGCACGTCTAGGCAACCAAGGACACCGTACACCTTCCACCTCAGTGAGGGTCCGTTATAGAGGATGTTTGCAGGCAGCTAGCCACCATAGCAATGTTCACAGAAGTGATCCATCTCCTTCCCCAAGGCACGTCTAGGCAACCAAGGACACCGTACACCTTCCACCTCAGTGAGGGTCCGTTATAGAGGATGTTTGCAGGCAGCTAGCCACCATAGCAATGTTCACAGAAGTGATCCATCTCCTTCCCCAAGGCACGTCTAGGCAACCAAGGACACCGTACACCTTCCACCTCAGTGAGGGTCCGTTATAGAGGATGTTTGCAGGCAGCTAGCCACCATAGCAATGTTCACAGAAGTGATCCATCTCCTTCCCCAAGGCACGTCTAGGCAACCAAGGACACCGTACACCTTCCACCTCAGTGAGGGTCCGTTATAGAGGATGTTTGCAGGCAGCTAGCCACCATAGCAATGTTCCCGGAAGTGACCCATCTCTTTCCCCAAGGCACGTAAAGGCAACCAAGGACACCGCACACCTTTCACCTCAGTGAGGGTCGGTGACAGTGGATGTTTGCACAGCTCCACCATTGGCCAGGGTTCGCTGTGCTAAAAACTGCTGTACCTCAGGCTCTTTGATGCAATATTTGATCCCTCAGGGCTGGTTCACATAAGCCCACATGCTTAAACGCCAGTGGGTGGGAGGCGTGCCACGCTGTCTCAATGCATCACACTGTTTACTTCTTTTATTGTGTGTTTTAACACCATAGACTTCAGTGGGAGCGCCAGCAAAACGCCTGAAATCCACACGTAACTTGATTCCCCGCCCAACAACTGCCTCCGTCTCATAGTAACTAGCTTTCCATTGGCTAAAAAAAGCCTTAAAACGCCTGAAAAACATGCAAAAACATAATACAGTTGCACTTTAATGAAATATTTGTTATCAGAAATCACAAATAATTGATAGACTTGAAAACGCACCCTTCTTTACACCCCTGAGTCTAATGGTAATGGTAAATACATATTTGAAAACACACTATGACAGTAGCAGGCAACGCACCCACACAGCATCCAAATTTTTGATAAATTCCCCCCGATGTGTGTCAACAATTTTTTACGTTGGTATTGAGATGGTTTTGATGCATTTCATTGATTGCAATACACGTTTGAGAACACACCATTACAGTAGCACTCATTGCAACCACTGCCAACCCATGCCAACTGAATAGGCTGCCTTAATGTTAACATGCATTCTTTCAATAATGCCTTCCTTTAGTACAAATATTCTGTTTATGGGCACTTAGAAAGATATATAAACATTGCAACTGCATTAGCATACATGTCAATGAAGCCTTAGAGCAGTGCAGGTTTTCTTTCTCAAACACGGGCTGCTATAGCATAGGACGTAAACTGAACCAAGCTTCGCCAGCTTCGCCTACTCTTCGCCTACTCTACGCCTACCCTACGCCTACCCTACGCCAATCTTACGCAATTCCTACGCCTTTCTTACGCTAGTGCTCATTGACTTTATATAGGCAGTGCCCGGCCCCGCCCCGCCCCGCCCCGCGTGATGTTTCCGCTTGTAGAGCTGGCTGAAACGCACCGTGCGTTCCAGAAGACCGTAGTGTAGTAGAAAGTCGCGGATGATGTCATCAACAGGCGCCGACGACCGCTTATCGTAGCTGGGTGTGCGGGGAGCAGGGGGTACCGAAGGGGTCATTGTACATGGTGAGTATTAGAAAGGCTGGAGATAAGGGGTTGGTGGGGTCATTATTGTGTAAGAGCAGAGTGTGGTGGGGAAGGCATGCTGGAACTTGTAGTTCCATAGCTGAAGAGACACAAAAAGGCCAAATAAATAGAATGGGGGGGAATTTATCAAAACTGGAGCAGACGTGCATGGCAACCAATCAGCTTCTCTCTTCAGTTTGTTCAGTTAAGATTTGAAAATGAAACAGAGACGATGATTGGTTGTCATGCACAACTGCTCCAGTTTTTTATTTTATTTGTTGCAGTTTTGATAAACTCCCTTCAATGAGTGCTGACAGATATGTTTATAGATGCAGGGAATATTATTTGACAGCCATTTATAGGAAGAATAATGCTGCGTGGTGAACAAGGTAAACTGAGGCGTTTAAAGTGAAACTCTGCTGCAGGGTGATTAATAAGTCCTAAGAGTGATGAACTGAGAAATTGTACAACTTCCAGACCAGCTCACATTATTTTGGGGTGACAAGAAGGTGGTCTTTAATGCCAGGTTGCCCATATATGCGTCCACTGTTCTGTGCTGGAAGCACACTCAGTTACTGACAGGTCCCGGTCCCTGTTTACATTTGGAGGACGGGGATGGGCTCCTGATCAAGAGCAGCCGCCCAGATCACAAGCATCGCCTACTAAAACAAAACCAAACAATGCCAGGGTCATGGCTGCAGCAACCATGATCTTGGTACATCCAGGATGAGAATGTATATGTATGGCTACTCTATCCAAAAAAACAACGGTTTGGCTTCAGATACAGTGGGCTAGGCTTAAAGTGTAATTATATAAACATGTAGTTATAACTGTGAATAGGCTGGGGCAGTTGGTTTTGATGTTGGGTAGTTTTAGCATCTGACTGTCTTTTGTTGTTCCTCACAGCCACCCCTGCCTCCTCTTCCTGCAGCTCCGCTCCTCCAGTTGGGCTTCCAAGACTCACTCCAAACCGCCGTCGACTGAGAACCCAAAAATGGATGGGGTGGAGGGCTGGGTGAGGGATCAGCTCCATGAGGTTCTGGGTATGAGTGACCGTCATGTGGCCCAGTTCCTCGTTGGCACTGCCCGGCGTAGTTCAAGCTCTGCAGATTTGCTAAGCCGTCTAATGGACACCGGAGCGATCGATGTCACGGATAAAGTGCGGCGCTTTGCGGAGGAACTCTGGTTGAAGGTGAGAGAGCTCCCAGTGCTCTGCGTAAGCTGTAAAGTGAAAAAAACTATTTTAACAAAATCAATCAGTCTGTCAATAGATCGGGAGCATGGACTTCTCGTTTTGTTTATTTTTTTGTTTTTAGGCTGTTTGATGTAAAACAGTTATGAGTGATATGAAATGTGTAGTACATGAAGCCTGTCTACAGGTTATATCTGTATCCTAAATCTAACTGGTAAGTATTTTTAAAGTAGAACTATGGGAAAGTAAAATGTACTCTTCCCGGTAGTTAGAGCTGACCTGGGACACTGCAGCTGTCACATGTCAGCTCTGTAGCTCAAGGACTGAGTGACCACAAACTGCTGATCGCTCAGCTCACAGCTTCTCCCTGCAGAGAGCGATGACTGTCGGTCACTGCTGCCTGCAGGGATTCCTTCCTATTCTCTCTATTCCTCCAGCGCTCATTGGAGAGGTGTGCACAGCTGGCTCTAGAGAGGCAGAGCCATCTGTCAATCAGGCAGCGGGGTGGATCCCGACAATACTGTCAGGATCTTTCGTGGCTGCAGCGCACCTCTGCGCTGTCAGCATATAGCAGGCAGTAGCCCGCTATATGCTGAATTTCGGTCACAGGAGGACATTAGTAAATACTGTGGGGGGAATTTATCAAAACTGGAGCAAACAGAATCTGGAGCAGTTGCCCAGGGCAACCAATCAGCATCTCTCTTCAGTTTGATCAGGTAAGATTTGAAAATGAGAGAGAGAAGCTGATTGGCTGCAGTGCGAATCTTCTCCATATTTTGTCTGCTCCAGCTTTGATAAATTCACCCCTGTATACTCCTGTGACCCAAAAGAGAACTGAAGCCAACAAAAAAGATATTCCTCACTTTACGACTTACCTGCTTTACGACCACTCACACTTACGACCAGCTCTCCGACCGTACGTGCGGGAACGTGGCAGCGGCAGTGCGACGTCTCACCGGCGGAAGTGCTGTACTCCGTTCTCCACTGCGGGTCTCGGTAAGTACTTTATTGACTGATTTACAGTACACTGTACAGTACTGTATATCTGCAACACTATACAGTACTGTACTAATGCAGTACAGTACTGTATACAGTTCCTCACTTAACGACCAATTCGTTTAACGACCTGGTCGTAGGAACGGAACTCGGTCGTTAAGTGAGGAATACCTGTAGTTCTCTTTTACCCTTCATCGTTCATTACATCCATGATCTGCTAATGAGGGCAAGTGTTACTGATAAAGCAGCCATAGCAGTCCTGATTAAGAATTGGTAACAATTCACATAGAAGTCCCAGCTAACAGCCCTCGTGTACCACATATGGGGAACTAATCACTTTCAGTTTAATGAGAGGGCATGCTTCTAAAGGTGCCCATACACTGCACGATTATCGTACGATAATCGTATGCGATCGGGTTTTCGTACGATAATCGAGCAGTGTGAACGGAGACGTGCGACCGTTTCTACTGTACGGTCGCACGTCTTCTGTCGAACCAGCATGTTCGAAAACCAGCCGGGAATCGTACGATTCTCGGCTGGTTAGAACGGTGCTCGGAAGACAAATGCTGAACGGGCCGGTGTGCGCACACGCGCACACTGCCCGTTCAGCATTGCGGTCATCGGAAGCCCGCCCCTCAGGAGGGCGGGCTTGCGATGATCGAGAGTGCGATCTGCCTGTCCAAGATAGGCAGATCGTACGTTTTTTTAATCCCTTTACAACCATCGCAAGACTAAAGTCTTGCGATGGTTGTAGAGTGTATGGCCACCTTAAAGCTGGCCACACACGTGGCAATTATCCATCAATTTTCAGCCTTTGGGCCACCTGGGAATTGTAAATATCAGGGCAAATCATCTCCAGAAATAAAGCAGTCTTGCCACCCACAAGTTTTATGAACCACCAAAATATGGTCTATGGTGAGGTTGAAACTGGGCAATGCGCAGTTTTAATAAGGAAGATCTTTTTGAATTGAAATGGAATTGAAACAGGAAAAACGTATGTCAATTTCGATTGGGGCAGTTTTGACCCAGTCTTCCTAGGGCAGATCTAAACCTCCATTTTATGTCTTCAGAAAATATAATCAAAAGTTCAATTGTTGAATTACATTGCCCCAAGTATGGTTAGCTTTACAGTCATTCACATGTGGAAGGGATGCAAAAAAAAAAACCAGGGGCCATGGCCACATCTATTTGCAATGTGGTAGCTGTGATTGGTGGAGCCAGACACAGCATGACTCACACTGACTTTCAATAATCTTCAAAAAAAATAATCTTAACCAGGTTATCTATAGAAATCTAAACAGCTCTTTTTACACTAGAGTGCTTCCTTTAAAAAGATGTTACCTTGATCATGCAGGGCAAGGTGCCTCTGGAAAGGGAATCCCCTCACTTTGCCTGTGCTACCTCACCTCTCAGCTCTGTGCTACCTCTCAGCTCTTGCTCCTTTGCAGCCATTGCTGAAAGTGTCGGTGACCCAAGGGACTGGTGATGTCACGTTCCTGTCATGTGACAGTGCTTGGGAGCAACGATTAGCTGTTGGGCCTGGGCACCATCACAGGGAAGCAGGGCACATACGTCTCCGTAGCAAGAAGAATCAGGTTCTGAGGAGAAGCAAGGAGCTGCAAGGAAGTTCAGATAAGGTGAATATATGTGGATTGGGGGGAAGGCTCTTCAGAGACACCAGCACCTTGCTCTGCATGGGCAATATGACAGTGTCTCCTTAAAGAAGAAATGCTTTGTATGGAGGGTTCTTGAAGCATGTTTTGTCAAGTCAGGACATTCATGTGATGATTCCATGTGACTGGTTAGCGCTCATTCTCTTTTCTTTATAGGTAGGGCAGTTATTTTATGGTTGCCCTTTCTTGGTAAGAGTTTGGCACAACAGCCATGCATGATCTGCTTTGAAGTTCCTCCAGCAGTCTCCTACCCTCAATGCTCATATATCCCCTTGCTCATCAGAGTTGTCTGCTAGTCCCGCTGACTTAATTGATGTAACATTTAAAACACTGACACCTACAGAACCAATGGCAGTGGCTCATTGTTGGGTACCACGTTTTCCCATAACGTCTTCCAGGACAGCATCACGAGATGGAATCTCCTCCATTTTTCAACAACTGTCTTGATTTGTTGTCTTTTATGCACAGCTTCCCCAAAAAGTGTCAGTTGAACGCCCAGCTCGGGCAGCAGAGCGAGAGGCCCTGGCCATTCAACAGAAAAACAAATCCTACGCTCTTCTGGAAGATAGTGATGAGGAAGAGGCAAAGGAGGAGAGCAAAGGTGACAAGAAAAGGAGGAAGAAACATCTGAGGAAGAGGAGGAAAGAAGAGTCGTCTGAGAGTGAGAGTGACCATGCACAGTGAGTACAGCTGGTCCTGGACTTGTGTAATATTTTTTTTTCTCTGGTGGTTCAAAAATATTGTATATAATTGTGTAATAATTTTGTTTGTAACCACTGCACAATAGCAAAGAAGCTGTTCCCTATCATCACACAATATGCAAAAGTAAAAAGTACTGGAGCAATTATACCATTCTGGTTTGGTTCATAGTAGACAATGATATCTTGCCTTGCAGTAAAGTAGGTGTGAATCCTAAATGGGGGGAAATTTAGTTTGCTAAAACACTGCTTATCCTAACCAAGTCTACTTTTTTAAAACAAAATACTTGTTTCCACTCAGTTGTATATCAGCACTGCTTATCTCCTGCAGCTTCTTTATTAGGGATGCACAGATACCAATACTGGTATTGATATCAGGGCCGATACTGAGTATTTGGTCGAGTGCAGGTACTTGCCCAAATACATACCTACGATACCGGAACTTCCAGTCATAGGGAGATCTCCCTCTGATTGGCAGTGCTGAGGGAGCATGGAGCCGGCTTCCTTTGCATTCAGGGAGTCGGCTTCCTTTGCAATCAGGGAGCCAGGCGGCGGGTTATGACCCACCTCCCAGCTTCCTGATTGGCTAGGAAGTCGACTTCACTTGTGGTTAGGAAGCAAGGCTGTCTATTAAATCAGGAAGCGGAGCGGCATGTCATGACCCACCTCCCGGCTTCCTGATTGGCCAGGCAACCAGGCTGCCTAGCAAAAAGTGAAGCCAGCTTCCTAGCTAATCAAAAAGCTGGCTTCACTTGTTGCTAGGCAGCCTGCCTTCCTGACCAGTCAGGAAGCCGGGCAGCAGCTCATGACCTTCCGCCCAGCTTCCTGATTGGTCAGGAATCCAGGCAGCCTCGGGAAGTGAAGCCGGTGTTCTTTCGATAGAACACCGTCATCCCAGGCAATCGGGAAGCCCGGCAGCGGGTCATGATAATCGGAGCACACAGCCCCGGTATTGTCGAGTACTGAAAAAAAAATATGGGTACTTGATACCGAAAACCCGGTATCGGTGCATCCCTAGTCTTTATAGCCACTTCCTTTCTACGTGCACTCCAACTATGGCTCCATGGCACTTCTCAGGGCAGGTTTCCCATAAAATGTTAGTCTGCACAGAGGCTTGTAGTCTCCATTGGGAGAGCATGTGGCAGGGTGACAGTGTAGGAACACAATTTGGAGACAGGCACAGAGTGTTGTCACCCTATTACAGGAGGTGCCTGCACAAGGAACTTCATAGAAGGCTCACCAAATATTATATAAATGGAAGTTGCACATTTAAAGGTATTAAAAATGAATAAAATGTTCATGAATATATTAAAGCTTATATGAGATTTTTGGAAACGAGTTTATATATACCGTAAGGCTAGATTCAACGTTTAGATGGTCTGTGTATGTTGAAGCTGCTGGTGCATTGTTTACGTTTAAAGCCTGGCATGGCCACCGGACCCTGAAAGAATCTGCACTCTAGTCACATTAGCCAGCATAGGGACTGCAGATTGTCATACAAAATAGATCTTGCTCCAAATATTGATTTGTCCATCTCTATGACTTCCAGGAAAGAAAAAGCTCCATCACCTCAGCTAATCTCTGATGATGAAGAAGACCAAGAAGAGATGGAACGGATAAAGGATCTGGAGGAAAGAGATGCTTTTGCAGAAAGAGTGAAGCAGAGAGATAAAGATAAAACCAGGAATATTGTGGAGAGGTCAGATAAAAAGGTAAGGTGGTTGAGAACAGCAAGTTGACTATAGAGACTAGGCACCGCGGGGAAGTATTCTACATGCTAGAAATGTCCACAGCAGAAGATAGCCTCTGTATATTTTGTTACATTCCTTCATTGTTTTTCTAGAACTACATTTTCATTCATGCTCTGCATTGTAGGCATACGAGGAAGCGCAGAAGAGACTAAAGGTGGCGGAAGAAGATCGTAAAAAAATGGTAAGGCAATTCCTGCGGTGATATTACAGTGTTTAGTTTTTTGACTGAGGTTTAATATGTCCAGTAAATCTATATCACTTCTTTTTTTCATCATCAATATCAGTTAAATGTATTAATATCTGTAATCAGATATTACTGATAAACACTGTGCGAATTTGACACAGTGGGTGCTGCTGTCTAGCCGGTGTCCTCCTATCAATCAAAAAGATCTCCTTCAGGTCCACTCCTCTGCTGGTTGACAGCAGGCAGTGGGCGGCTGCAATAGCCAACCTGCTATGGCATTTTGAAATAGCCAATAGCAGGTTTGCTATTGCTTTTAGCCACTTGAGTAGATTCTTGCCTCGGTAAAATAGGACATGGGGAAGCAGAGGGGGCAGTGGAGCGGCCGGCGGGAGAAGGTGTTGGGATGATGTGGGGGAGCGGAGTTACCTCAGCAGTGCAGCACATATCCTGGAACTAAGCAAATGACAGCTGCCGTGGCAAGATTCTGCCACCAGGAGCTGAATGTAAACAAAGCAGGCATTAGGGTTGCAATATTTAGCCGGCTATTGCCATTTAAAATAGCCGATAGCAGGCTGGTTATTGCTCCCAAATACTGCGGATCAGAAGAACGGATCCGAAGGAGTACTTTCTCCTTCAGGTCCACTCCTCTGCTGTTTGACAGCAGGCAGTGGGCGGGTACAGTATCCAGCCTGCAATAGGCTATTGCAATTTAAAATAGCCAATAGCAGCCTGGTTATTGCTCCCTGCCACTGCGGATTGGAGTTTTGCCGCTGATTTTCTACTGCTGGCTGTTGAATGGGAAGAGGGTAGTGGTTAAGTAGCCCCTCCACTGCTATATGTTCACGTTTCCCTCCTCTCATCTGCAATGTGTCCATCCTGGGTATTGATATACCTGCACCGTACAGGTCAGGAGGATTTTTGCCTGCTCCCACAGAAAAGTCAGGTCAGTCGGGGTGGGGGTATGGGCAGAGTCACAGCAGGTGGCAGTGGCTTCACATTGGTGGGCAGTGTTTAAAGCTGATACTGTGGGCGGGCAGGGGAGGTGGCTTATAATCGACAAATTATATATTTTTTTCTCGATGTTTCCCAAAACTGCTATTTTCGGCCGATATGTTTCGTTTGCCGATATATTGATGCATCCCTAGTTAATACATAAGCGGATGAGTAATCATATCACTGTATCTGTGGTCTAGGCCATTTAATTTCTGATCAAATGTTGATTTCTAGCTGTAACGGTTTCCCTCTAAATGGCATGTAAGATGGTAAATGTCCTAATCTGCTGCTATGATGAACTCTTACATGGGCACATTTACAGTTTTGTCCTTAAGATTGAGACCTGCAGTGTCCATTGTGACTGCTGCTCACTCTCTGCGTTATTTGTATATAGGCTTTCAGAGAGTGTTATACTATATGTCTGTATCCTTACAGGTGCCGGAGCTACGGAAGAAGTCTCGGAGGGACTATTTGGTGAAGAGAGAAAAGGACAAGCTGGAGGACCTGGAGGCGGAGATAGCGGATGATGAATATTTGTTTGCCGATTCTGAGCTGACCAGGGTGGAGAAACGGGAATTGGAGTATAAGCGCAGTGTGAGGGATATGGCGAAGGAGTACAAGAAAGCCGGAGAGAAGGAACGCATGGAAAAACATGACCGTTACTTCATGCCTGAGGAGACGAGGAGTAAGGTACATGAGAGTATTGACATGGAAGTCAGAAACTAGGCAGCATAGACAGTCATGAAGCACATCTTACAATATAAAGAGAACCCTTCTAAGACCCTTGCTCTGTCCATTCATTTGATGTCAGGTGCACTGATCAGATTGGCTTGTGACTGGGCAGGATAACTCCAATCTGTGTCCATGGTGCTTGTCCCTATTTCAGAGTGGACAGAGCACTGAAAGAAGACATTGTTTCAGCCAAACAGTTGCTTAGGTCTTGCGTGCATTTACATAATCCGTAAAGTAAAGCTTCTTAATGTGAAATTATTTTCTTAAAGAAGGAAATGTCCGCTAAAAGTGACCTCTAATCACAAATGAGCTGTAGTGTCATTTAAAAAAAAAATAAAATAAGCAGCCAGCTTAAGGCTTTTTAATTGCATCTGATGGGTTTGGCGCTCCCATAAACATATATGGAAATGCAAGATCCACTTAAATCAGGTCAACTGTATGTCATATGTACCCGTTAATGAAATCTGAATGCTCTCAGAAGCATCTCTAACTGATGGCATTGACACAACCCCAAAGCCTGTCAACACTGGCTCTTATTCAACTGCAAAAAAAATGTTGGTTAAAGGAGAACTGTGGGGTTAAGGCTTTTCCCCATAGTTCTCCTTAGGGTAACGGGAGGATACAAACTAGCATCCTCCCGTCACCCTAGGCTCAGTATACCACGATAAGGATTGAGATTAGATTATTGCAGAGATAATAGCCTACCTGCTCAGCACCTTACTTTATCCAGGAATAGCTGTAGTGCACCGGTCCTCCCCAGACTTCTTGTTGCTCTTGTCAGTAATCTGGTGATTCTGGAACACTCATTGCAGGCTCCTTGCTATCACATACAGCAGTGGTTCTCAACCTGTGTAACCTCAGGACTCACATTTGTCCTTGGTCATTAAGTCACGACCCAAATCACACCTCAGCCAGGGGTCCAGTGGGCTGCTGTGCTGTGGTGGAGCTCCATCCATATGTGTATTGCTTGTACAGCTTTCTTGCGTGCCCTGTAGATGGGCCGGGAGCCAGAATGTGATATTACTCTGGTCCAAGCACCTCTACAGGGCACATTGTAAGCAAATGCAAGTATGGGTGGAGCTTGCGGCCATACCCCCACCTCAAGCTGACACTCAGTGGCGGGCAGCATATTTTGAAAGGCTGCTCGGAGCGACAACTGACAGCACTGTGCTAGGGGGTGGTTGAGGACCCTCTCGCCTTGCACAGTGGAAGGCACTTGGCGACCCAGTGAACATGGGGTTGCGACCCACTTTTGGGTCACGACCCACCATTTGAGAACCACGGACATACAGAAAACCTGATGTAAATATAAAGAATTGGATTCTTCTTGGAAGTTTAAATCTGATATGTTGTGCAGGAAATAGAGATAAGAAGCTACACAGTACAAGATTCGGGAAAGTACACTTCTAATGCCCTCCTGCTGACCCTTTTCGATTGTTGTTAGTTTGCTGAGGGATTTAATATATCTTATAATACCTATTACCAGGTATTACAGGTATTTTCACTACATGCTATAGTACAGTTCACAACATTGCTGTTAATGTTTGTATTTTATTGCGGTGCAGAAAATCCCAGACCGCTATGAGGAGCCAGTGACAGAAGAGCGTTTTGCACCTCGAGAAGAGCAGAGACGCTGGGAGGAGGAGCACATTGGAGCAGCGTCTCTGACTTTTGGTGCAAAGGATGCCCGTGCACGTGGACAACAGCAGTATGACTATGTGATGGAGGAAGATGAGGTGATCCAGTTTGTCAGTGCCACACAGATGAAAGGAACTGTGGAGAAGGTAAGAGGTCTCACTGTTACAAACGTGTCCCTTTTTTTGCATGCCAAAAAATACTCATGGCAAGGGCTAAAGATGCATCCCAGTCGTAAACAAATATTTAGCATTTAAATCTCCAGCCATTTTGGGGGGTTTTGGATAGGTGAATGGTGGAGCCGTCCAATAGTAAAGAGAAAAGCAAGCACACCAATTGTAGATCCAGATACAAATTTACCGAGTACCAATATCGGCAGAAAATAACGCTGACGTCTTATCTCAATAATTAGCACCATTATATGAACTTTGTAAAGTTTCATTGCAGAGAAGGGCAAGTACGCATGGGCATTGGCTTTTGAAGTGCATTGCTTGGTTGTTTGTTTGTGTTGGATGTCTTTTGTGCCAGCCTATTGCTTGGCATCCTTATGAGCTAGGAGGGTGTGGACATTGACAGCGCCAATTCAGACAAACAAAGCCATGTGATGGTAGGAAAGTTCCCGGGATGTTAAACCCCCTTCCAGGCCACGCCATTTTTCAGTATTCAGCGCTGAGGTAATTTGACTGACGTTTATTCCGTCATGCAGCGCTATACCGAAATTAAATTTATACTATTTTTTTGGGGACAGATAGAGCTTACTTTTGGTGGTATTTAATCACCACGGGGGTTTTATTTTTTACTATATTATGAAAAAAGTTTTGAAAATTAAAAAAAACTGTTTTCCCTACGTTATGTTATAAAACCTTTACCATTGCCCACTTTTTTGGTAAAAGACGGGGTCACGTCGGGTAAATGGACACCAAACATGTCGAACCTCAAAATTGCGTGCGCCCGTGAAATCGCAAAAAACTACCATGTCTAAAATTGTCCATAAGCGACGCTTTTAAAAGCTGTTACCGCTCATCAGTTTAGTGTTATAAGTGATTAACGGCCCTAAAATTACTGCTCACACTCCCACTTTCGCGGCGATATGTAATGTGTGGCGTAATCGTTGTTTTTTTAACGTTTATTTGTGCGTTTACGCGGCGGCGGGGGACTTATATTTTTTTTTAATGAGAGTTCTATTTTTTTTTTTTTTTACACTTAAAACAGGTCCTCTTTATGCTATCACTTAGGGGACTAACAATCCCCCTATGTGATCGATAATATACAGTGGCAGGTCCTCTTTATGGAGACATCAGGGCCCTCTAAGACCCCTAATGTCACCTAGGGACCCCCATAGAATCTGCTTCACCAGCTTCTTCTCTGGCTATAGCAGCCGGAGAAATGACAGCCTCCACCTTTAGAGAGAACGGAGAGATCAGCGGTGGGGGAATGCAGATCTCTCCCCTCGGTCCCGGGCTAACAAAGGGGGACAGCGGAGCCCGGATAACCAGCGGAGGGGGGGGGGGGGCAAAGCACGGCAAGGGAGGG
>NW_017306738.1:155443-167697 GCF_000935625.1 Nanorana parkeri
AAAGGGGGGGGGCGGGGCGCGGGGGAGCGGGGGGGGGGGGGGGGGGGGGGTCAAGCACGGCAATGGAAGAGGGGACACTACTTGCAGTCATACAAGCGATAAGCTGGCTGAAGAGCCGGCCGAACGCTTGTATGTGACAGCCAGTAGCAGCTGTTTAGATTCCCAGCGGGATCCTGCTCGCACGCGCCCACAGAAAAAAAATCACGTAAATGTACGTCCACCCGCTGGGAAGCATCCGCCATCCACCCGTATTTTTACTATGTGCAGACAGCAACTGGTTAACTATTAACAGAAATGTTTCTTATTTGTGTATCACTCGGCTGTAGATCCTCAAATCATCTCTGAATTGGTGCTGACACTGTCCTTCCTTCTGTAGGGTGGCTACTTTTGTTCCCCATGATGAGGCTGTAGTAAAGTGTTTTGTGATTATTTATATGCTTGTTAAATTAATAAAAATGGATTATACATTATGACTACTTTACAACACACAGGGACCATGGGGAACAAAAGTAGCTCTACTTATGCCCTAGGGTTGTTGACTTGCCTACTTGCACTCTAACTCATGACCTGTGCTTGGGTGGCTCATCCGACCCTGGCTGGCTTGGTCTCTACAATGTCATTAAAGTAGTATTATTAAACTCTCAAATATTTTTCAGTAATTAATCCAGATCAAACAAATATACATTGGCCAGCAAAGTATCTCTTTACATCTTTGCCCAAATACTTTCAGCCATCATGTTTCCAAACGGCAAGCCAACAACCTTAAAGAACCTTTTAGCACATATGTAGTGCTACTTTTGTTCCCCATGGTCCCTGTGTGTGTTGTAAAGTAGTCACCACTCCAAGCTCACTCCCGTGATGGACTACGATCTCATGTTTAGTTTACTAGTTTGTATTGAGATTGTAGTCCATCACGGGAGTGAGCTTGGAGCGGTGACTACTTTACAACACACTCAGCGACCACGGGGAACACAAGTAGTCACCCTCCAGAAGGAAGGACAGTGTCAGCACCAATTCAGAGATGATTTGAGGATCTACAGCCGAGTGATACACAAATAACATACATTTTTATTAATAGTTAAGGTACCTCAATGCATTTATAAGATTTAACTCCTGAGATTAGTGTCACTTTAAGCATGTTTATTTTTCTTCCTAACTTGTCAGGAAGACGAAGAGGCAAAAGCACTTTCAGAGTTGGAAAAAAAGAAATTGTCCATGCAAGAGGTGCGCCGCAGCCTTCCTGTCTTCCCATATAGAGAAGATCTACTGAAAGCCATCGCTGAGCATCAAATCCTCATTATTGAAGGCGAGACTGGATCTGGCAAGACAACTCAGATCCCACAGTATCTACATGAAGAAGTGAGTAGCTGATACTTCCAATTCTCTTCTTTCTGATTACATGCTATTTTTTGTGCTGATGTATTTGCAGATCCCCATTAATTGATATATATAACCTGCTGTGTAAAAGTGTACCTGACTGATATATGTTTTTAAGGTAACAGTAGTGCTGTAGTGCTAAACATTGTGGTGCCCGCAAATAGCTCAGTTACTCTTTAGATCGATACATATGAACTCCACTTGGATCCTAAGAGCGGACTGTATGTAAAACATTGACTTTTGTCAATGTGTGATTTAACCAGCAGCCTCTCCTGACCCTAGGCCTGCCCCCTATCATTTACCCCTTAGGCCCCATTCACACTGAGCAATTCGCAAATCGCGCTTTTGTCGCGCGATATCGGGCAAATGCTTGTATTGAGCAAGCTAGAATCGCGGCAAAATCCGCTCCAAAAAGGGTCCTGCTGTAGCGACGCACGACCCGCGACACCGACGGACAGAGCCCCATTGCCATGCTGTAGCGACGCACGACCTGCGACAGCGACTGACAGAGCCCCATTGCCATGCATTGGAGAGCGATATCGCACGGTAAATAGCCGCGATATCGCGGGAATTACCGCGCGATAAATCGCTCAGTGTGAACGGGGCCTAACAGTGGAAGTAAAGTCTTTCTTTAAAAAGTGCCAACAGGCAGATGCTTTATGATAGAAGAGATACTGTTACCTGCCCGTCCGAAAAAAAGTGCTATTAGAGTACACTAAGCCCTGCATGCGCAGCTCAGTGTACAGTCTCTGCACCATTCTTTGCTGGGAAGAAGTAACTCCTGTGTGCATGCTTGGGAGTTACATCATCCAGGCCCAGACAATCAAGCATCCAAAGACACTGAATGAAGAAGAAGACTGGGAGAAGGTGGAAGTGTCGGCAATGGAGGGGAACATTGACATCACAGTGCTGGAGAGAATCACTTTGCTATCTGCCGTATTGTGGTAATATGCTGTGCACACTAGCACATGACGCCAAACAGCTCCTGCTTTTTCTTTTTTTTTCGGTCAGTGGTTTACTTCTGCTTTAAAATGGGGAAAGATTAGAACCCCTCTCCAGTTTGTTTTTGCTGTCTTTGTTGCCCGTAGGTAGTGTCACTCTCTGTATTTCACCATAGTGAGTAGGGATGCACCGATACCGGTATTTTGGTACAGAGATACTCGCCGATACCAATTACCGAGTAACGGAAGTCCCATTCAGGAAGCCAGGTGGCGTGTAATAACACGCCACCTGGCTTCCTGATTAACAAGAAAGTCTGTCCCCTCTTACCTTGGCATTTCCAGCCTGTCACCCCTGGGGCCTCTCCAGCAAAGAACGCGGCCTTCCTGCTGTACCCAGCCGTCTGGCCAGCCAATCAGGAAGCCGGGCGCTGTGTAATAGCAAACACTTTTATTTAGATTTTAAAATTGATTGCACTTACAGGAATCTGTTTGTATAAAACAGCGTGCGAGTGTTAAGGACACTCAGCCTTGTGAAGCCTTTCTCATGTGTCAGCAAACGGATTCCTGTAAGTGCAATCAATTTTAAAATCTAAATAAAAGTGTTTGCTATTTGCACTTAGATTTGTCTCCCTTCTGTGGCTTCTCCCTTTATATTTTCTCTGGCTGGACTCTCCGGGGTTACCTCCAAACCACACCTGGAGGGTGTGTACCATCGGTACCGAGAGGGAGTGTAAGCTGTATGCAGGAGAGGAGAGAGAGGCTAAAATAGAAGCTCCGTGGATCCATCGACGGAAGAAAAAGTAATAAACACCTGCTTATATTCAACTTATCATTTTTTCCCTTTTTAATATCAGTAGCTCTGATTTTAAGAACTCTATCCCTCCCAGAAGTCCAATTTCTTACTGAGACATTGCGGATTAGCACAGACTGATCCCAAGAATTTGTATGCCTATAATACTTGTACGAAAATAGAGTGGATAGAAAGCGGTTTGTCCACTTGCCGCTACCTCTGCTGGACTTTTTCCGTTCAATAATTATTCCTTGGTGATTAACCTTGTTTTACCTACATTGCTTAATGTGATTATAATGTTGTTACACAATTTTACACACAGTTGATTTTTTCATATTAAGATCACATATGTGCTGTTTTACACACAAACCACTATCGCAAATTTGAGACGGATTATTAATAGACGACACAAGGTATTTTTTATATTTTATTTCATTTATTCATTTTTATTAATTTATTTAATAATTTAGTTGTTCCGATCACTCATTCATGAATTTAAGATCTAAACAGCATTTTGCAATATTCTCACAATAGACACGATTTGATATATCATCGGTGATTTAACTTTTTAGATTATAGCACATTAGAGAACACAATAGGTTGTATACACATACCAAGCGCAACATATTAGCTTACAATTGATCACTTTGACACACATTGTTGCAGCTGGTACCTTATTTCAATTTTCAATTTATTTTATTCTATTCATTTATTTATTCACTCATTTATTTATTAATTTCACATTTTCCTAGCGCAATCAATTTGGTTATACTGAGATTATAAAGATGCTGCCACAATCATAGCAAATGAATGGTGCCTGTGAAAAGCTCCCCCACCACCACCACCACAATGATTTCCCCACTGCTGAAGGAGGGAGCTTTGTACTATCTTCCTTGTGACCGTGCTTGGGGTTGGCAGCTATTTACTAGTCAACTGTCCACTGTTGTATGATAGAAGAGGTGACCTCACACTTCCCCCTAGGTTCCGACACCATCTAACATTGAGTATTTTGGTCTCAGTGGATCGAGAAGGGCTTTTTCACAGACATTATGACTTGGCCCTGAATGCAAGTGTCTCTCTAAGGAAACCCGTGAAGAGAGAAATACTGGAGCTGCCATTCCAGACTTGTTTTGGAACAAGTCAGCAATGGCAGATCACACTTTGCGTTCTCATAGTTTCATTTGAATGTGTCACAGAATATGAAATGTTTCTGTTTTTCTTCTCCATCCTGTGCAGGGTTACACTCGTAATGGGATGAAGGTTGGATGCACGCAGCCTCGAAGAGTAGCAGCAATGAGTGTAGCAGCTCGAGTGTCACAGGAGATGTCTGTCAAACTGGGCAATGAGGTGATAAAGCCATGACTGTATATTGTGTTTTTTTTTCTCCTCCTATTATGTCATTTTTTTGGTTTTGTCTGTATTCCTGATAGCTGGCATATACTGTGGTCTGTTCTTTTTGAACTAGACTTTGGATATTTATTGTGTAGTGTCTAGTAGGAGGTAGATGCAATAGATCAATGTTTAGTAAAGTGTATTTAAACCCAGGAGAAAACATTGAATATATTACCAGTTTTTAGATGTAGTGGCTGCGTGAGTGTTCTTTTTTTTTTTTATCCCTTTTATTTACATCTGGTGATCTGCCAATAACACACTTCCTGTCCTAGGGTGACAACGGTCACTATTTGTACTGTCTCTAAGGAGGATCAGCATTGTTACCATAGGCAGCTCACACCTTAGTTGGATTACTGAGCTCCTACCATGCTCCTCATCTCTAAAAAATACTGTGGTACTGTCGTGCACAGAGGGGAACTGAGTAGGGCTTATAACATTGCTTTTGATATCAATGCAGCACAAGTAGTATCAGCAGGAAGTCCAGGCAGGATCAACAGTGGCACTTATCAAAGATATGTTTTGTGGGGAGTTTACATACACTTTAAACTACCTGTTTATATCTGCCATTATTCACTAGTAACCTCTAATGCCCCGTTCACACTGAGCGATTTATCACGTGGTAATTCCCGCGATATCGCGGCTATTTACTGCGCGATATCGCTCTCCAATGCAATCCAATGGGGCTCTGTCCGTCGCTGTCGCGGGTCGTGCGTCGCTACAGCAGGACCCTTTTTGGAGCGGATTTTGCCGCGATTCTAGGTTGCTCAATATCGCGCGACAAACGCGATTTGCGAATCGCTCAATGTGAATGGGGCCTTAGTTTGGGTCAGAAAAAGCATGAGCACCCAGTGTCTCTATAATTCTTTCTTCCTCTCTTTCCAATTCCAGGTGGGATACAGCATTAGATTTGAGGACTGCACGTCTGAGCGCACTGTATTGAAGTATATGACTGACGGGATGTTGCTGCGTGAATTCCTCACAGAACCAGACTTGGCAGGTTACAGGTATAACATACTGACCTCTAATACAGCAAGAAACTCCCACCTTGATTTGTCCCCCATCTTCCTTCCCTGGTAAATATGCTTAAAGTGAGCCTGTGCTCAGAGAAATATCACTGATCGTAATGTATAAAACAATATGCACACTGTTATGACCTTTCTACAAGGAGCCATTGTTGCTTCTGAAGAAGCGATTTGCTTTGCTATTACACTGGCCCATTGGCGTCACTATTTTATGAGTCCTTGACATGGACTATACACTGAGTGGCCAAATTATTATGACCACCCCATCAGTACTTCGTTGGGCCACGAGATAACTCCACGAGATGACTTAGTTGGGCCGCCTCGTGACTCCACGAGATGATGAAAGGTGATGCGAGGAATCTGACACGGCACTGTTGCCCTTCTGTTGTCTTGTACCAGTCTTGCCACTCTCCGTTCTGCCCTAACATTGACTAGTCGCTGACGGCCATAATTCGCACGTTCAGACCCAAATTTTTGGCTGACAGTCCAGTCTTTAAACACTTTAACAACAGCTGCTCTTGAACATTTAACGAATTCTGCTGTTTTGCTGATACTCGCTCCATGGCTCCGAGCGCCAACAATCATCCCACGTTCAAAGGCTGTCAAATCGCGTTGTTTAACCGTATCTTCCGAAAAAAATCACTTCTACTGTCGTGGTAAACAACCTGCTTCCCTATTTATAATGGTCTGGCCCTCTAGCAACTTCAGCGCAAAATTATAGCTAATTATAGCTAATTTGCCTACAAACGTCAGGTGGTCATAATAAATTGGCCACTCAGTGTATATGCATTTCAGAATAGTCATAAGTGCTTATGTTTGTTCCAGGCATGTGACACAGTATACTGAGGCAAGAGGTTCAGCATCACAGCCAGGCAATTAGCAGAATGAGACATGGTTATGAAAGGTTTCCTTTAATCCGAGTAAACGTATACATTTCATGTTTTTTTTCAGTGTAATCATTATAGATGAGGCCCACGAGCGGACCTTACACACAGACGTGCTGTTTGGCCTCATTAAGGATATTGCCCGTTTCCGACCGGACCTCAAGGTCCTAGTCTCCAGCGCCACTCTGAACACTGAGCGTTTTTCTTCTTTCTTTGACGATGCACCCGTTTTCCGAATTCCTGGCCGTCGGTACCCTGTAGACATCTACTACACCAAGGTAGGCAGCTCAGTTGATAGGGGCAAATGATACAAAAGGATAATGGCTGGAGAGAGGATGTGCTTTGTTTTGTTGGGGTTCCCTTCACTTGGATCTCAGCAAGATTGATTGCTGCCACAAGATACAACCAGAAGCAAGACAAATCTTTCAAGAAAAATCTCTAAACTCTGCGCACAAATACATTAAGTTAAATATATATTTTATTAGCCACATGGTATTTACATTTATTTTGTATGCACCAAATCCCTTCTTAAATCCAGATATTGCCCTGTAAATGTAACTGTGATATCTCTGTGCTGCATACAGAGAGAAGAGCCGTGGGAGGGACTCCAAATGTAGGCCAGCCTGCGCAAAACTCCTGGAGGGGGCGGGGTCAAGACCAGTCACCCTGCACAAGAAGAGAGAGCTGCGCTGTCTGGTCTTCATTACAGGAAACGCCCGCACAGAGTCAAAGCGCTATAATTGTTTCATGGGTTACTGCACAGATCTAGAAGAAATGCACAAAGAGCACCTAGATTCAAACAAGTACAGACATGGCTCTTGTGACTAGACAATTATGGTTTTACATGGAGTTCAGCTTTAAATATTTTTAATGTGAGGGGAAAACCCCACTTAGTTGCCATTGGAACAGATGTTCCTATTGGAGGATTTTCCCTTCGTTCCTGTTCCAGTGACAACTGTAAAATTTGACTGCAGTCAAATCTTTCAATGTCAATAGATTTGAAAGATTTAACGTGATATTAAACCTTTTGGGTTTTTTCTTTCTTTTTATGATGAGAAGGCCCACACTTACATGATTTTGGTGTTCTTCTTTAAAGTGCCTTTCTTCTTCGTCCTCCAACTAGTCCCCAAATCACTCCCCCACAGCCTGTTTGCAGGTGTCTCCTTTAGCTAGCCAGCTGCTGAGGAGACATCCATGTCCATAAACACACACAGCATGCGGTGAGCCACGACCCTGCTCCCTCCACTGCTCTCACACCGATGGAGCCCATCGCTTCTCTGCCTTTGGTCCCCTTCCCCACAAACAGGAAGTTCAGGGAACAGAAATATCTTGCTGGACCCGGCGGAGGTAAGGGTTTAGGGACTGGGAAAAGTGCTGGGCGATTTTTACCTGTATGCAGAGAATGCAATTATACAAATCCTGTTTAAAAATGTCCAATTTCTCGTTCTCTAGTGGTTACCCCACATCGCTCTCCCTCCCGCCCCATGCATGGGTGCCTCCATCAGCTAGCCGGCTGCTGTCGAGGCACCCGTGCGTGCATGCTCCCGGCCGTGCCCGCAAGTAGCTGTGTGTGTCCATAGTGGCAAGCCACGCCCCCCGCTCCCACAGTCACACTTTGACTGATGGCAGAAGGAGCCTATGGCTCATTTGCCCTCAGTATCCTCCTCTGCAACCAGGATGTTCGGGGAACTGAAGATAACTTCGGGACCGGCAGCGGTGTTAACAGATAAGTGTGGGGGGGACGAGGGATAGAAAAAGTATTGGGCATTTTTTTTACCCTAATGCAGTGAATGCATTAGGGTAAAAAATGCCCATCCTACCTATACCCAGTACTACTTTAAATGTTGAAATAACTGGAACAGGAAGCAAAGTGCAATGCCCTATAGAACACTGCATCTTTCATGTGCATTCTGTTATATTAGGTACTGGAAGTGCAGGCATATACTGGTTTCTTGTTTTTGCAATTTGTGGGAGTGTCATTACATTACATGTTAATTATGCCGCTTTTCACTTGTCACTCTATTCTGCAGGCCCCCGAGGCTGATTACTTAGAGGCATGCGTGGTGTCCGTCCTTCAGATTCATGTCACGCAGCCAACTGGAGATATATTGGTGTTCTTGACAGGCCAGGTAGGTACATAAATATATTTCGCCATGATGAGTGTTACAGCTCTTATAACTGTTATGCTGCCTTTGAGCCAATAGGGTTATGTAGGGAGCCATTATTATTAGAAACGGAGCATTGAACCTAAAACTTTGCTAAGAAAAATATAGGGGCTGCCAATTCTCACCTTTAAAAAATGCTAGCTTTGGCTTTCATGCTGACTTTGACTTTAACCCCTTCGTGACTGACGACATACAGTGTACGTCGCCAGCATCGGGGCTGTTTAAACAGACTCCCGGCGACTTTTGCCGCCGGGACTCTGTTTAAACTTGTAGAGCCGACTGTCGGATTTCTTATGCACTGACCCAGCATTAGTACACAGATCAGGAAGATTAGAAATCCTTGTTGGCCTACTGCATTTTGGTCACTGGCTTATGCAGGGCCACCCCTCCCTTTTGTGGCTGATGGGACGGGTAGCTGTATTACAGCCATGCTGTCAGTGGCTCTGTGTCCGGTCCCACCAAGCTCATGATGTCACTGGTTGCCAGGAGCGCAGCGAACGCCAGCAAGAGCATCCCGCTCGGCTCCCTGGCCACCGATTTAGTCAGTGAGCTGGTGGGGAAGCCAGACAGAGTGCCACAGGTTGCTAAGAGCTCTGCCACTCTCCCCCAAACCCTCTCACCTGCCACCCCCCTAAAGAGATGCTGCCTGACGTGACCGCCTCAGGCTGCCCATTATAGGGACAACCCTGGGTCTATAGCATTGAATCCAGAAGGTCCACATGACAGCCAGGTAACTAGGGTTCACAGAATGAGTCAACAGTGGCAGCCGCAGTGTTTCTTTCAGGAAAGAATCACTTGAAAGTGGAACTATAGCTGTCAAATGAAACACTGCTGACAGGCAGGCTGTTATTGCAGGAGTGACTCTGTGTGTGTCTTCTGCAATAAAAGCATCTTGCTGGTCTGCCAGCAATGTTCCTCCTATATGTCAATGAGCAGTCACCGGTACACAAGCAGGGTTCCTTCTAAAAACACTTTGATTTCATCTTGGCATAAAAACACTAGGCAAGAAAATCTTATACATTTCAGCCTAAACATACCTATGACTAAGGCCCATTGTTTGGGCTGAAACGCGTCAGAATTTGCTTGCCTGCTGTTTTTATGTCAAGATGGAATGAACCCAGCTGGTGTGCCGGTTATTGCTCATTGATGGATGTTAAGGTTGGATAGGAAACTCCTCTAAGCACCGTGGTCAACAAGGCATGCACATCGCATATGGGGAGGCAGAGCTGGTTTAAATGTTTTGGACAGTTTTGTTTCTCCTGAATGTACACTGAGCTGCACATGCACAGCCCCGGCCAGAAAAGTGAAGAGCATGATCATTGTAATGCTCCCTCACATTGGGGTCAGTGGAAAAGTACTGCGTTCCTGTGATGATCCGTGGAGAAGTGACCTTTATATTGGTGGTCAGTGTAGTGCCTCCTTTCATTGGTGGGCAGTGAGGAGAAAGCGTCGTACGTTGGTGGGCAGTGAGAAGACATCTTTGTACATTGGTGGGCAGTGAGAATACATCTTTGTACATTGGTGGGCAGTGAGAAGACATCTTTGTACATTGGTGGGCAGTGAGAATACATCTTTGTACATTGGTGGGCAGTGAGAAGACATCTTTGTACATTGGTGGGCAGTGAGAATACATCTTTGTACATTGGTGGGCAGTGAGAAGACATCTTTGTACATTGGTGGGCAGTGAGAAGACATCTTTGTACATTGGTGGGCAGTGAGAAGACATCTTTGTACATTGGTGGGCAGTGAGAAGACATCTTTGTACATTGGTGGGCAGTGAGAAGACATCTTTGTACATTGGTGGGCAGTGAGAAGACAGCTTTGTACATTGGTGGGCAGTGAGAAGAAATCTTTGTACATTGGTGGGCGGTGAGAAGACATCTTTGTACATTGGTGGGCAGTGAGAAGAATACTTTGTACATTGGTGGGCAGTGAGAAGAATACTTTGTACATTGGTGGGCAGTGAGAAGAAAGCTTCGTACATTGGTGGGCGGTGAGAAGAAATCTTCGTACATTGGTGGGTGGTGAGAAGAATTAACCCCTTACAGAAAAGGATCATTGGTGTTAGTGGTAGGTGAGTGGATGAGAAGTATTGGTCTAAGCACACAGCCACCACTAGGGGTGCAGAACATCAGCTGTGTAAGCAATTATTCCATGGACTGGGAGTCATTGAATTTGTCACCGCTTCGTTTATTTCAGGAAGAGATTGAGGCGTGTGTTGAGATGTTACAGGAACGGTGCCGTCGGCTTGGTAACAAGATAGCAGAGATGCTGATTCTACCGATATACGCCAACTTACCATCTGACATGCAGGCTAAGATCTTTGAACCCACCCCTCCCGGAGCCAGAAAGGTAGTGTCTATTAGCAAAGGGGAACAAAATGGAGGACAGAATGAATCATTCCTCTAGCAGGAGCTGAGACAGCCAGGAGAGTGAATATCTGTCTTTATTTTATCTTCTTTCTTTCTCTCCTCAAGGTTGTTGTAGCCACCAACATTGCAGAGACCTCACTGACCATAGAAGGGATCATTTATGTCATCGATCCAGGATTTTGCAAGCAAAAAAGTTACAATGCTCGTTCAGGAATGGAGTCCCTGATTGTTACTCCCTGCTCTAAGGTGATAAAGATGGCTGCCATATAGCTAATTAAACATTTAAAGTGACTTTGTCACTATAAAAAAAAAGGATAAGGCTCCCTGAAGAGGAAAGAATTCTCATCATCATTCTGCCCTCATTCTGCCCACACCGCTAATCTTTGCCCTCTTGAAATGCTAAGTTTACTGGGGAATCTTCAGCATCCATCATTTCTCCGGGTGTGTCAGATGCCTGGTGCCCCACTGCATGCTGTGGTTCCTTCTATTGTATCTTGCTGTGACCTAGGGGCCAGTAAAAAAAACCAAAGCGTGAATTAGAGAACCAGGAAGCCTGATTGGTTGCCGTGGGCAGTACTTAGTGTAACTATGGACAAAATTAAAAAATGACATAAATAGGATACAGTCTGTCACCAGCATCAACAAAGGTTTTGCTTTACTTAGTCTTTACTGTAACGTAGTTGTATTACCTGTTGACCTTGCTAGTAGATCCGTTATTTTTCCATTTGTGCTAATAGGGTGACAACTCGGCAGGGAAATCAAGCTGCAGTGTTGGCACCGTGTGAACAGGATAGTCTTGGGTAGACATGTAATACACAAACAAATGAAAGCAGAACTCCAGCTAATAGTTTTAAACAGTTACAAAAGCAGGTTGTTTTTTTGTTTTGTTTTTTCTTTGTTTTTGGAAAAAGGTTAAAACTAGGGATTCAGTGATACCATTTTTTCCAGACCGAGTACAAGTGACGATACTTTTCCTCAAGTAATTACCGTTACAAATTACCTTTCAGCGTCATGTGACAGTTTTTCTAAAACAGTACAGACTAATGATCTTAGGACAGTGGTTAAAGGAGAACTATGAGATGAGTGATTTCCACTCACCTCATAGTTCTAGCCGACCTGTGACAATGAGACTGTCACAGGTCGGCTCAGTAGATCGGGAGGTGAGCGAACACATACCAGGTTCGCTCACCTCTCGATCCTGTCACGGCTCTCTGCCGTGACAGGGGAGGGGCTGGATTCCCCTCTCCCCGCTCCGATCTGCCAGCACTGACTGGCGGAACGGACGGGGGAGGGGGCGGGTACAGCTGGCTC
>NW_017306738.1:167840-210341 GCF_000935625.1 Nanorana parkeri
GGGGAGGGGCTGGATTCCCCCCCCCCCGCTCCGATCTGCCAGCACTGACTGGCGGATCGGACGGGGGAGGGGGCGGGTACAGCTGGCTCTGCCTCTAGATAGGCAGAGCCAGCTGTCACGCAGCTGGGCGGATCTCGAGGTCGGGATCCGCTCCGGCTGCGGCGTCTCAGTATAGCTCGCGGTATAATGAGCTTAGGGTAACGGGAGGACGCTAGTTTGTGTCCTCCCGTTACCCTAAGGAGAACTATGGGGAAAAACACTGACCCCATAGTTCTCCTTTAAGCGCCAGGGACCAGTTGCAGCTGCAAACGCTGCACCCTGGTATTTCTGCCGCTGACTCCAAGCTGTAGAGGGGCTACAAATCTCAGCAATATATTATACAGCAATGCAGATTTGAAAAATGAAAGCGCCAGTGTCGTTTTTTTGGTATCATTGCATTTTCACGAGTACTCATGAAAATGTCCAGTACCGGCACCAATACCAGTACTGGTATTGGTATCGGTGCATCCCTAGTTCAAACCAAATAAATAACAGTTGACTGGTGTAAGCACCCCCGCCAGTTTAATATGGTTTAGCCTGTGAAAGGAAAGTGGTAACATAACAGATCTACTGGCAGGATCAGCTGGTAATATAACAATATTATAGGGGGACACAGAAAAACAAAATCTGCTGTGTTAATGCTTTATAAAAAAAAATGTAATTTCTATTTTCCTTGACTCTGAATTCTGAATGGATGTCTCCTTTTTTTTTTTTTTTAGGCCTCTGCCAATCAGAGAGCAGGTAGAGCTGGCCGTGTGGCTGCAGGGAAATGTTTCCGGCTCTATACAGCCTGGGCATATAAGAATGAGATGGAAGAGACATCAGTGCCGGAAATCCAGAGGACTAACCTGGGGAACGTGGTGTTGTTGCTGAAGAGCTTAGGTGAGCCAGGCTTAGAAGTGGTAATATTACAGCGGAATAATAATGGTGTTATAAAGGTGAAAAGCGCACGGTGGTGGATTTTTCATGGATAACAATAGAAGCTGGCAGGAGCATATACAGTATAACTATCCTGGTATCCTTTTTTCCAGTATGGCCATCCTCCCATTCCTCAGATGCATAGATTGTACAATGAGATTGTAACGTGTGGCCAGCTTTTACAGAGATTGGACAGACTGTATAATATGCCTTCGGATTTACATCTGTGGTCTCTCACCTCTTGTATGTAGCCTTTCATATGTGTTCATCTCCAGCCACTGACTAGCCTTCTGTATCCCCTCCAGGTATCAATGATCTCATCCACTTTGACTTCATGGATCCTCCTCCTCATGAGACGTTGGTTCTGGCTTTGGAGCAGCTGTATGCCTTGGGAGCCCTTAACCATATGGGCGAGCTCACTAAGGTTAGAATGGAAACAAGCGTTTATTTTAGGTCTCATGTAGGAGAAAAAAAACAGTTTAAAACATTAATGTACATCTATGTCTCATTAGGGAGATTTCCTTCCACTTCCTGTACTGTAGACTCAACAGGAAGTGAGAGGATATCTTTCAAATATGTGGGCCTTTCTTTTTCCATTCTGACACTCTTTGTAAAGAAACCCTGTCATTTTCTGAAGTTTTGTCTTTTGTTATACCTTCTGTTTCTCCCTGCAGCTGGGAAGGAGAATGGCTGAGCTCCCAGTGGACCCCATGTTATCCAAGATGATTCTGGCTTCTGAGAAGTGAGTCATTTGTACTGTTTTCTCCTTGCTGGTTTCTGCACCACCTGGCTTTCTTTAAACCCAAATATTTATAACAGACTAGGGATGCCCCGATATTGGTATTTCGGTATCAAGTAGGAGTGCCGATTATTTTTTTTCCGGTACTCGCCGATACCGAATACCGATACTGGAAGTCCCATTAAGGAAACCAGGCGGCGTGTAATGACTCGCCACCTGGCCAATCAGAAGGCCGGGCAGCGTGTAATGACCTGGGCGTGTAATGAGCCGGCTTCATGCTCCCTCGCCACCTCAAGCTGGCTTCCCAGCCAATCAGGAAGCCGGGGCGCCGCGTCATTACACGGCGCCCAGCTTCCCGATTAGCAGAGACGCCGTCCCCATGCTTCTCGTCACTATGTGACGAGTAAGCAAGGAGCCGGCTTTCCGGCCAATTACACGGTGCCCAGCTTCCCGATTGGCCGGAAAGCCTGTGCTAGGTCGCTTTGTTGTATTGCAATACATTTTTTTGCAAGTGTGCCTCAGCCACTTCCTGTAACAGGGTGACAATGGTACCATTCTAGGCTTTGTATGCGGGAGCAGTGCTGTCACCTGAACACTCCCACAGTGCACTACAGAATGACATGCCTGCACATCCACTCTCAGCTGCCCTCTGCTTTATATCTACATGTCTTGTTATACTAATTGTGCGCACGGCACTGCAGATGAAAATGGATAAAAAGTAATAAACCATATTTTCAAACTAAACATTTCCTTTTACGACATCATGAGGATGAAAGAATATACTTTGGGGGTTTCATTATACTGTTTCAGCTTCGTCGGCTACACATTCGCTGTCTAGACATCTTTGTTACCTATACAGCTTTAATGCCACGCTAAGACTAAAAAATGCCCTGTGTGTAGCCATCTTTAAAATACTTTTGCTATTCTTCTAATTCCTCTGTACTGCATTCTTGTTTTACTAAAATGTTATTGTCTTTAAAGGAGAACTATGAGGTGAGTGCTTTTCACTCGCCTCATATTTCTAGCCGACCTGTGACAAAGAGACTGTCACAGGTCGGCTCAGTAGATCGGGAGGTGAGCGAACACATACCGGCGTTCGCTCACCTCTCAATCCTGTCATGGCTCTCTGCCGTGACAGGGGAGGGGCTGGATTCCCCGCTCCGCCAACGCTGACTGGCAGAACGGACGGGGGAGGGGGCGGGTACAGCTGGCTCTGCCTCTAGATAGGCAGAGCCAGCTGTCAGTCACGCAGCTGGGCGGATCCCGGCATAATCTACCCCACACTTACCTGTCAGCTGCGCTCGTCCCCGCCGCCGGTCCCGAAGCGATCCTCTGTACCCCGAACCTCCGGTTTGCGGGGGGAGGATACTGATGGTAGAGGAGCCATAGGCGACCAAAGCCACCCTGGGCCATCTCCGCACAGGGTAGAGCCCCCAGGGGGCAATCCAGATCCTTTGCACTGCATATTTAATGGGGGGGGGGTCGTGGCAGAGCTCATGTCCGAATAGAAATCGAAGCCTTTTGTGTAGCATGTGCAAAACAATTTGCAGAATGGTAAAAAGATTGCAGGCAATTGAGGAGTGCTATCATTTTTTAATGTGACATGTTCTCTTTATGTACATCATTTTATCACAACCATGATGCGCTTGTAGTCAAATATCTCTTGAGCTGCACTCCCCGTTTTCATGTTAGCCATTTCCTCTTGCTACCATTTTGCTTCTGTTCTACGAATGATTACATAGGTTTATTTTTTCCTCATTATGAAGGTACGGCTGCTCGGAGCAAATTCTCACCATTGCCGCCATGTTGTCTGTGAATAACTCGATTTTCTATAGACCGAAAGACAAAGTAGTCCATGCAGATACAGCACGTGCCAACTTCACTGTTCCTGGGGGAGACCACATGGTGCTGCTCAATGTGTATACCCAGGTAAGTGTGCCATATGTACTTGTTTGCATATGGAGGAGGAGGAGGAAGTACAGCTTATAGCACACCATTCAGATGCTGGCTTTCTTGGAAAATTCACTGGAGGATACAGCAGACCTCACGGACCCTAGGGGGGTAGGACACTAAAGCAAATGTGCATTCTTCTCCCTTGTAGGCTACACTACTCTGCACACCAAGGCCATGCGTTAATCGATTAAGACATGGCCTTGGTGTTAAGAGGCCCGAATGTTTTTAGCACTTCCTACAGTTTTAGTTTAGTATCCCAGGAGGTAGAACATCAAGTTCTCTCTTGCTTTAAAAACTGTGTTTTTTCCTCTCATCCATTGAGGTACACAGGTAGTCTATACTTTAAGGCAGGGCTCAAAATTTCAGGTCCTGAGCTACTAGCCAGGCCTTAAAAGTTACTCGCCACCAGTAGTCCTGCATAACACAAATACACACAGGGAACAATCCGCGCCAACACAACGCACAGTACATTACACATACAGCCACAGTACAACGCACAGGACATTACACATACAGCCAGAGCACAACGCACAGGACATTACACATACAGCCAGAGCAACGCATAGGACATTACACATACAGCCACAGCACAACGCACAGAGCGTTGTGCTGAGGCTGTCATGAGATGACGAGGGAGCATGAAGCCGGCTTCCCGGCCAATCAGAATGCCGGGCGCTGCGTCATTACACGGTGCCCAGTTCCCTGATTGGCCAGCTTCTTGACCAATCAGGAAGACGGGCAGCTTGTCATTGCACGCTGCCCGGCTTCCTGATTGGCCGGGAAGTCGGCTCCATGCTCTCTCATCACAAGTGACAATCGGGAAACCGGGCAGCGTGTAATGAAACGTTGCCCGGCTTCCTGATACAGGAAGTATCGGGCTAGGCATCGGAGCATTTGGGCGAGTACGAGTACTCGGCCAAATACTCGGTATCGGTGCATTCCTAGTCATTAAGTTGCTCCGCACTAAAATGCACAGCATTGCAGAACTGCACTTTCTGGTACAGGCAATCAAACTGTGGTGGGTAGGTGCTTCAAATGAATGGCAATGCATATCCCACACCAGAACACACGGTAGGTGTAATTGCGTGGTACAGTCCGTTAAAGGCGTAATTGAGCGGTATAGTGAATTAATCACATGGGACTGTGCGATTAACACACTGTACTAGTGTGAACATGCCCTCGAAAACACTGACAGACTCGCACAACCACAGACACAATCTCACACACTCACAGACATTCTCGTACACACATTAATTTTTTTGTTCTTTCTTTTAAGATCCACCTATTCTTCTTACCTTGCAAAACAAGAACTGGATTGGATCCTCAGCCTGGGGTCCAATGTGGACTGCTGTGCTCTGATGGAGCTCCATGCATATGTGCATTGCTGGTACAGCTCCCTTGTGCACCCTGTAGAGGTGCCGGTAGCCAGAATGTGACATTACTCCAATCCATGCACCTCTACAGGGCATGCGAGGGAGCTGTAAGCAATGCACTTATGGATGGAGCTCCCTCACGGCCCACTCCACCTCATGCTAAGCAGCATATTTTGAATGGCTGCTCAGCGCAAGAACTGACAGTGCTGCGCTAGGGGAGGCTGGGGAACCTCCCACCTATCGCAGTGGAATACACCCGCGACCCACTGAACATGGGGTTGTGACCCACCAGTTGAGAACCACGGCTCTAAACAACCAAGCCAACATGTCATATTGCTAACCTTTTTTGCTGACAGTCCAGCTTGCTTTAGTTATATGTAGAGCAGTGTAATCCAGTTTAGAGTGCTGTGTCAGTGATCTGAAGAGGAGTGTACGGGATGTAGTTGCTGTCTGGACACTGGGCTGCGTGGTGACCACACAGGCTGTTGTGGCCGTAGTTCCATTTGCATATGACTTCTTGCACTATTCCCATAATCCTGTTTCTCTTGTTGTATCTAAGAACTGTTGTTGGTTTGGTCTATCTTCATTTCTTCTGTCTGTTACTGATCCCTGTTTCTCATGTTGTATTTAGTGGGTGGAGACTGGCTACTCGCTGCAGTGGTGCTATGAGAACTTCATCCAGGCTCGCTCCCTTCGCCGCGCCCGGGATGTCCGAGAACAGCTGGAGGGACTCATGGCAAGGATAGAAATTGAGCTGACATCGTGTGAAGGGGACAGTTTACCTCTCCGTAAGGTAATGCCAGCTTAGACACATTCTGACCCGCATTGATCAGAGCATTAGAATTAAAACATTAGTGGGTGCGTGATGGAAAAAACAAAGGAGGAGAGCAAGGTTTCACAGCCCAATAAAGTAGATATAACCAAAGAGATGGATCCCAATTTCAGGAATGCTAGGGCCCAGAAACGGGGGAGGGGGGGGCTTTCTAGAAACACTTAAAGGAGAACTATGAGATGAGTGATTTCCACTCACCTCATAGTTCTAGATTATTAAACCCTCCGGGGTTTTTGTATATGGCTAGCAAGCAGTAGATATATGCAAAAAGTTTAGAAAACAAAAACGCTTTGAAAAGGGTTAATACTTACCTGTGTCCTCCCCGCGCTCTCCCGTCCGAAAATGTGAAATTTCTCGGGCGGCCGCAAAGCATCTTGGGGCGGGCGCATGCGAAGCTAACATTTTCGGCCGGGACGCGAGGAGAGACGCAAGGTAAATATAAGGACAGTGTACACCCGCATGCAGACACTGTGGGACAGGAAGTGCCAGCAAGCTCAGAGGAGTCGGCGCTGGATCGGAGACCCGCAGCAGCGCTGGAGGGACGGATGAAAACATCAGGAAAGAAGAGGAAGATCGGATTAAGAAACATAATTTAAGGTAAGTGCTGACATTAACATTGGGGGGAGGGAAAAATATCTTTGACTTTAATGTCGCTTTAAGCTCTCACAGTATATTTGTGAAAGAAATTAATTTATTATTCACAAAAAAGTAAAAATCACATAGTATTATTGCACTCGAAGGATTGGTGACAAAAATGAGGTAATGATGATATGAGGTAAGGATAAATCTGGCCATAGGAAATCTCCTTCTCTGTTATAGATGTCATGCTCTGCTTTGCCATTTAATCCTCACCTTGCTATTACCCTCTGTTCTCTGCTAGGCTATCACAGCTGGCTATTTCTACCACACGGCTCGGCTCTCCCGCAGCGGCTACAAGACAGTGAAGCAGCAGCAAGCCGTATTCGTACATCCAAACAGCAGTCTGCACGAAGAACAGCCACGCTGGGTTATATATCATGAACTTGTCTTTACCACCAAGGAGTACATGAGACAGGTAAGCAAAAAGAATGCACTTCTGTTAGGCAAATCTAATGTGCATGTCAGAGGTTTACAGAGGTGTGTGTGTGTGTGTGTGTGTGTGTGTCTTTTAGTTTATCTCAGTCCTGTCATGGAAAGTAGACAGACATTTTTTACCTGCCATAGTCTTGTGATCTATGTACCCCTGCCACAATGCACAGCCAGGTCCACCTCCCCAGTGCTTACCGCTGCTGTTGACTATTACAGCTTGGTCGCCATCTCATCCCAAGCTTGTAAGCCGCCCGATGTGATCGCAATTAAAGTAAAATAAACTAATAACCCTTTTAAATTAATATTAAATGAAATATAAAAATAATGTAAAAAAAAAGCCCCTCGAGCCCGCGTGTCTTCACGTAAACAGGTGTCGGCTGCGCCTACGTATGAAAACGACGATCGCGCTACACATGTTGGTATCGCCGCGCACGCCGGAGTGAGAGCAATAATTCTAGGGACATAATTATTATTATACAGGATTCATATAGCGCCAATAGTTTGCACAGCGCTTTACATTTATGCGCATCTCTAAACTGATGAGCTGTGGGGGGTTTTAAAGTGTCGTATACGCACTTTTTGGGGTACTGAATTTTGTCAGTTTCATGGACGCACACAATTTTAAACCTGGGCATGTTAGGTATCTATTTACTCGTTGTCACCTTTTTTTATTTTATAAAACAAATGGGTATTTTATTGTTTTGGGGCATTTAAGTGCATTTTTCACAAAAATGTTGGGGTTTGATAAGGAGTTGCTCTATTATCGTGCAACATACACATTTGCAAATGCCACTTTTTTATTCTACGGGGTCTTGGCTTTCAGAAAATATATAATGTTTGGGGGTTTTTAAGTAATTTTCAGACCTAAAATTTGGATAATAACATGTAAACAAAAAATGTAAAAAAAAAAGGCCTCAGTCATGAAGGGGTTAAAGAAGAATTATGAGGCTGATTTTCACTCAGCCTCATAATCTGAGCCGACCTATGACAATGAAACTGTCACAGGTCAGCTCAATAGATCGGGAAGTGAGCGAACACATACCGGCGCTCGCTCACTTCTCAATCTATCCGTGCAGAGAGCCGTGACTGTCACTCACGGCTCCCTGCAGGGATTCCCCTCTCCGATCCTCCAGCGCTGACTGGTGGAACGGGCGGGTACAGCTGGCTCTGCCTCTAGATAGTCAGAGCCAGCAGCTGGGTGGATCCAGACAGAATTGTCGGGATCCGTCCCGGCTGCGCCGTCTCAGTATACCGCGAGCTGTAGCTTTGCGGTATACTGAGCCTAGGGTGATGGGAGGACGCTAGTTTGTGTCCTCCCATTACCCTAAGGAGAACTATGGGGAAAAGCTCTGACCCCATAGTTCTCCTTTTTAAAGCGTTAAATTAGAATGTATTGAAAGTGAAACTATAACGCCAAGCAAATAACATTTAAATCTATATAAACTGTTTAACCCACCAAAGCATATAACAATGTGTTTAGCCCCTGATGAGATTTATACTCGCCTTGTACACTTTATAACTAGGATGACTCCACTGCTTCTCAGCTTCAGTGTCACTTCCTTCTCATCAGACTGATGATGTAAATGTACTGACCTGTAACCAGACTGGAGATGGAGGATGACTTGTGTTGGATAGCAAGAACTATTCCTCCCTCATACACTTCATGATGCTTATACCAACAGATCATAGAGATTGAAAGTCCATGGCTTCTAGAAGTGGCTCCACATTACTACAAGTCCAAAGAGCTGGAGGATGCAGCCAGCAAGAAGATGCCAAAACAGATCGGGAAAAGCAAAGATGAGCTGGGCTGAGGAGACGTCGGCTGTCATCGAATGTACTCAGGTTTGTGCTGCTATGTGGCCTGAACCCATCACTATGAGACTGGGGACACGTGTACAGCAGGGCTGCCAATTATTATTATACAGGATTTATATAGCGCCAACAGTTTGCGCAGCGATTTACAATATAAGGAAGACATTACAATCGCAAGACAAGCTGGTAAGGAGGGCCCTGCCCCTGGGGGCATACATTCTAAAAGGGAGGGAGAAGTGATACCTGAGGAGGTAGCTGTGTGGGGATGAATTGTTTGAGAACGTGATAGTTGAGCGGTTGGGTTGAGGTGGGATAGGCTTCCCCGAAGAGATGAGTCTTTAGGGATCGCCGAAAGGCAGTCAAGTTGGGCGACAGACAGGTTGGGGTAAAGAGTTCCAGAGGGTGGGAGAGACTCTAGAGAAGTCCTGGAGGCGAGCATGGGAGGAATTAATTGAATGAAAGTATTTCCAATGATCATTTCAATACATCAATTATCAGTAAACATTTCTGATGTGTATCAGAACTGAATGTATTATAGGAAGCATGCTGAGTAGCTTATACAGTGCATATATTTACTTGGACAGCCTGAGGAGCAACAGTTATTTTTTGATGTACGCAAACCTGCATGAAACAGTAAATTTGCTGTGGACTGGGACGAGAGCAATTTGCTTGAAGACCAGGAAAAAAAACAAAAACAGAAGACTTTTAAGACTTGACTATCCTGCTGTCCGGTTCCCTGTATTGAGTGACTGCTGCCTGAAGAATCGTATACCTCTTACAATTCTGATAGCATCCAATGCCTGGTCCCCCTGTGCATTCTGTGGTTCCATCTGTCGACCCAATATCACTACAGAACAAGGTAGTGATGTGCAGGATCCCAGTGGGTGGAGCTACAGGGTACAGAGGGGGCCAATGTCCATGCTGACAATTCTCCAGGCAGTGGTATCTCCTCCGTCAGTAAAAATCGGCAAAAGGATAGTTACATATTGAAAGCCTCATTTTCCACACAACCTTTTTTTTTTTACTTAAGTTAGGCTGCTTTAACCAGTTGACATCCGGGGTGTTAAACCCCCTTCCCATCCAGGCCATTTTTCAGTAACCTGTGATAATAGATGGCCTGAAGCCCAGTTTGAAAGGTCTGAGCATCTGTCCTGGATACTTATTACAGGTCAGCAACTGTAATGGCGCATGGAGACGGCTTCCCGGCCAATCAGGAAGCTGGGCGGCGGGTCATTACATGGCGCCTGGCTTCCTGATTGGCTGGGAAGCTGGCTCCATGTCCCTGGTGATGAGGGAGCATGGAGCCGGCTTCCTGGCCAATCGGGAAGTCAGGCAGCGTGTAATGACTTGCTGCCTGGCTTCCTGATACCGGAGGTTCTGGTATCAGGAGAGTACGATGCTCGCTATCGGCACCGATACATCTCTATGTTATATATCAAAAACACTTTGAACCCCTCACATTTCTTTTCTTCTTATTCCAGGAAAAAGGGATGGAGAACCTCACACGGACCCTGTACATGCTGCATCCTACCTCTGTTTATATCTCATTTGTATAAAGCTTTTGTATAAACATTTTTACCATTTTTTTGATGCAAAGATGTTTGAGGTCTTTATTTGTTTTGGCACCTATCATTGTACATCCCCAATTCCAGAAAAATGTGGACGCTGTGTAAAATCTACATAAAAACCGAATGCAATGATTTGTAAATCTCAAACCCAGATTTTATTCACAATAGAAAATATCAAATGTTTAAACTGATCTCAGTCTTTTTTTTTATTGCTGTCTATGTATCCACTTAAAGAGAACTATGAGGTGAGTGAAAATCACTCCTCCTCATAGTTGGAGCCGATGTGTGACAATGAAACTGTCACAGGTCGGCTCACTAGATCGGGAAGTGATCGAACACATACCATCGCTCGCTCACTACTCGATCATGTCCCTGCAGAGAGCCGTGACTGTCACTCACGGCTCTCCTGCGGGGATTCCCCCTCTCCAATCCTCCAGTGCTGACTGGCGGAACGGACGGGGGAGGGTACAGCTGGCTCTGGATAGGCAGAGCCAGCTGTCAATCACACAGCTGGGTGGATCACGACAGTAATGTCGTGATCCGTCCCGGCTGCGGCGGTCTCAGTATACCGCGAGCTGTACTGAGCTTTGGGTGACGGGAGGACGCTACTTTGTGACCCTTAGGAGAACTACGGGGAAAAGCCCTGACCCCATAGTTCTCAGTTTAAGTGATGTTTTCCAAAGCACTCATAACAGGAAAGAAGGAACCCTCCCCAGTGGTAACATGGACAGCAGTAATAGAAATGTTGTCATGAGGAAGGTTTAGAACGTCTGTAAATGTACGAATTGCTGTGTTTGTCCTCATTTACTGCTCAGCTGGTACCACCACTGAGGGCGTACTCTCCATATCCTCCTATTCAGAGTCTACTAACAGGTAAGTAAATCAGCAGGATTGCTGAGGGCCACAACACGTTCCTCCAGAGATGCTGAGAATAAAAACAGTGCGACCAGCTAAATGGCATTCCCAGGATTTATTTAACATTTCATTTCTGAGTATAAAGTAACACATTCATAACAAGCAGATAACCTATCATCTTCATTCTTCCCCCATCATCTTCTTCATGTGCGGCCGGTACAGCTTGCGCAGTTGGCTCACGTCTTTGGCTGGTGGCTCCTGCCACTCGTACCAGGGATACCATGGGCCTTCTGGAGCAGGAGGAGTTTGTGCCACAGCTCCGTGATCATAGGAATAGTCTCCAAAGGTCACATCGTTGTGTAGTATCGTCACTGGGAGGAGACCTGGAGGAAGTGATCAGATTTTATAGGGAAAATGAGCTCCGTCGCTGCCTGCTTTATCACAATTTGTGAAAGGAGAGTAGTTAGTACCATCCAAAGCAACTGCTCAGGTGCTGGCTTTCATTTTCTAGCAAAATGTTTCCATGGCCAACTCTTATTTCGGAAAACCATTTGTCTATATTAGAGGATATTTGATTTATCGGTAATATCTGTTTTAGGGATGCACCGATACCGCAACTTCCAGTCAGAGGAAAATTGTGCCGTAGGAGCTGGGGAACATGGAGCCGGCTTCCTGGACTATTAGGAAGCCGGGTGGCAAGTAATGACCCGCCTCCCGATTGGCTGGGAAGCCAATTTCCTGGCCAATCACAATCAAGCCAGCCAAACAGCATGGAGCCGGCTTGTCGGGCAGCATGTCATTACATGCTGCTCGGCTTCCCGATTGCCCGGGAAGCCGGCTCCATGCCAGCGGAAACACCGGTAATCGGTAGTCTGTATCGGCAAGTACCAAAAGCAAAATATTGGTACTCGGTACCAAAAAACTGGTATCAGTGCATCCCTAATCTGTTTCTTGAAGTACAGTGCAGAAAAGGATTCAAAGATCTCCTGGTATATGCAGGTATCATTAGGTGATTGGACACTGAGCTGAGCTCCATATAACCCTTCTGCTGGTCCCCCCAGAGAAGATAAGCCTTCCAGGTGCAGTGATACACATTGAGAAAGGTTGAATTCCTGGCATGCCAGACCATGGGAATGACCAAATCAGACAGACCTCTATGGTTTAGGAACGGCTCTTCCCCCCCCCCAGGCCACACCCTTTCTATATTATCTTCCTATCACACTGCACAGCCTTGAAGAGTGGAAACTGCTCTGGATTCAGGAGCAGTGCTGCATCGTTGCCACACCCTCAAAGAAAGCTGCACCTGCAGGCGATCAGGTATCTGTGGGACCTTACAGGTGGGTTAAGCTAAAAATGTAACTGCATTTGTAATTTAGTGCTGCGGCACTTTTTAAAAAAATTATTATTATCAGAGACTATAGTTCTACTTTAAAGCAAACCTATTGCTTTAAAGTAGAACAGCAGGCGCTACAAGAGTGTCATGGATATAAGACACAAGTGATATTGTATCTGCAATTGATAGGGTTTCAAATATTAATGTTTGGCAATCTTATTCTGGGGTATAATAATGTTTTATCACAATGCTCCTGCGGCCGTCAGACCGGTCTCTGTCACGTCAATGCTGCGGATTAGTATCTGCCTGATATCACAGATCTTGTTCTCCTGCAATGATCACACGGGTTGGTGTTGCGGCATGATCTGCTGATCAATCAAATCAGTCTCCTCCCATGTGGGCCCCCCATGGCTTCCAGGAACTGTACTTCCGAAGCTGGAGGCTACACCACTGGAGAACGATGCACTGCTGCCATCTTTGCCTGCCTATTGTGCCTTTTGTGAATGGTACAGGAGGGGAAAGCCATTTCTAAACACAGCTCCAGTTGAGACAAAGGGATTTCTGAATTAAGAAAGCTAGTCGGAGGACCAGCAAAACGTCTTTAAGAAATTTGGTGTCTATTTACCCGACGTGACCCCGACTTTTATATTTTAGCAAAAAACTGGGTAATAATAAATGTTTCCTAACATAATTTAAAAAAAAATCTTTCAAAATTTTCTGTAATTTTTCCTAATTATAGTAAAAAATAAAACCCCCGTGGTGATTAAATCCCACCAAAAGAAAGCTCTATGTGCCCCCAAAAAAGGGTATATAACTCATTTCAGTACAGCGTTGCATGACGGAATAAACTTCAGTCAAAGTACCGCAGCGCTGAATACTGAAAAATGGCCTGGATGGGAAGGGGGTTTAACCGGAGCTCTCTAGATCTGAGCGGGCGTCTTAGACGTCCGCTCAGACACACCCCCTCACACCCCCAGACACAAGCGGTTAAGACAAATACAGCAAGTCCAGCTGCCTTGATTTATTTGTTACTGATATACCATGACCTGGACGAATGAGAACCTTCACAGACAACACTTTCATTCTTTAGTCCAGCTTTGAGTCCACTCGAAGGCATCTGATGACAATACCCAATCAGCTTGTGGTCTAGAAAGGGGGTCAGCACACAAGCATGCAGGATGGAACACATAATAATGAGTCACTTAGCAAGGAAAGGGAGCAGCACAGCTACTCACCATGATCTTGGGCATCAGTGATGGCTTTTACAAGCTTCTTGTACTGCTCCATACAGACACCTAAATCACATAAACAGAAGCAGTAACATCGGAATGTCAGGACGCACCACACAGACAATTCATTCTGAATGTGAGTCATATCATAAAGGGAGCACACACCTGTCCTTGTCGGATCGTGCACTGTTCCAGTATACGGACATATAAACTGCTCAAGCAACTGGATGTTCTGAAGATAAATGAACAGCAGCAATGAATCACACGGTTATGTATCCATTAAAAAGGAATCACTTTGATTACTAAATAAAAGAAGTGTAAAAATCTGAATCTGCCTTTACATGAGCTTGCAGAGCAGGGGGTGGGGGGTTAGCTCTTTTGCTCTCAGGGGTTCTATTGCTATGCGCAATGCAAACAGGAAAACTGCTAAAAAGTGTGTCTAGGCAGAAAAAACATTCCTTAGATTTCTGCGATACAAACTCGCACATTCCCCATCATTGATCCCTTTACAAATGCTGGAAGTACATAAAAAAAAAAAAATCTGCCAGAAATCCGGCGTGCTCCCAACTTTCTGTTTAGACCGACAACACAGTGCCTCTGCTGCACTGAAATCCAAATCATTGGAAGCAATCCGTTTTACAAGTGCAAAAAAAACAAAAAACCTTGATATCTCGTCTGAAATTCAGAGCCATCCTCGGTCCTGTGCTCTCTGCCCGTGTTATCTTTAAGAGTTTCATCTAGTGCTCTTGCTTTAAAGAATAACTTTGGGCATGTTAAAAATGAATCCATGCAGTGGGGCTACTCCAGCACTGCAAGAGTTAAGTGCTCATTTTGGTCTAGGGTGTAAAATAACAAAGATATTCTCACTTGACCCTCGATCATGCCTGGCTGCTAGACCGGTCCCAGCAGGCTAACACCGCCCCCCCGGCGGTGGAATGTCCATTGGAGTGTAGGGGGAGAGACGGGTTCTTGGACCGGTCTAGCAGCCAGGCAGGATCGACTGTGTATATCTTTGTTATTTTACACCCTAGAATCCAACCCGACAGGCCATTTCATGTGGCCCTCGCACCTCTCCGGCAGCTTTACATTTTTAAACCAAAGCTGGTGCTGTAAACGGGCGCCTGGCTTCACAGGGAAGGCTGCTGAGTTTCCCAGCAGCCCTCCTGTGAATCGCAGCACCTGTATACAGCGCCTGCAGCAAATCTTCTTCCTCTGGATCTACGCCACCTGCCGAGACCAACTGTGACCCCTGGTGAAACCAGCTGCTTATGTTTTGTTTTTTTGCCTCGATATACTTAAAGGCTTAAACAAAGATGTTCGCATCTTGCAAAAAAGCATATATAGTATAGTAGCGGTCATACTCACTCTGTAATCCACATAAAGCTTCTGATCTCTGCAGATTGGACACGGGTTCCCACAGGCTTTGCCCGCTCTCTGTCAAATAAACCAACATGTAGAAGGAATCACAACCAATATCTGATCCGATAACAATTAGTGAAATATGGAATCAGCCATTGCTGGCCTCCTGCTGATATTTGGCAACTCCAAATATTGAGTTCCTGGGCTTAGGATGATAGGCAACTAGCAGTTTATGAAATAGATGTCAGCAACGTAATTCTCCTCTCACCAGGTTTACAAAGGTGTACTGAGCCAAATGGTGCGGTACGCATGTCCATGTTCACTGAGCACTGCACTTTATACTAACCAGAACATTGCAGACAAAGCTCGAGTTGGGAAGATGTTGAAAAGATGTTGTACAGTCCTGTTCTAGGGTGACAACACTGCTTCTTCATAGATGCAGTACCGTGAGGGAGTGTTGTCACCACAGGACCAAAAAAATGTGTTACTGCGTCTTTAACGCAGGGCAAAAGGGGCCGCTGCCCAGGGCCCAGCCATTGTTGTGGGGCCCAAAGCAGCTGCCCCTTGAGCAGGTCCTGCTCTGCAAAAAAAAAAATAGCAGCCACATCTAAGAGCTTGTAAGCAACATTATGCTACATTTTTGTTCTCAGATTAAAAACACACTTTAAAGCAAAACTCCAGGCAGATTGTTTTTCTTAAGCCTTGCAGTGGGGCCATCCCCACATTACAAGGGTTAACTGCTCCTTTTTTTCCCCCCCTAGGTGCTAAAAAAAAAAAAGTATACTCACCCAATCCTAGGAGCCAGCTTGCCCTTAGACCAGTCCCTGAAGCCTCTCTCCCCCTCCGCTGCAGTGGTCTACGGTTCGTAAGTCATCACGTTCTATACGCAGAAGGGAATTCATCAAAGCCGGAGCAGACAAAATCTGGAGCAGCTGTGCAGGGCGACCAATCAGCTTCTATCTTTCATTTTCAAATCTTAACTGAACAAACTGAAGAGAAAAGCTGATTGGTTGCCATGCACAGCTGCTCCAGATGTTGATAAATTCCCCTCAGAGTGTATAGACCTGAGGACGATGAGGAAAAAATGAGGAGAGAGGCTTCAGTGAGCGGCTCGGCAGTTCGGGTGAGTATACTCCTCTCCACCTACGTTTCTTTTGTAAGCACATATGAAATGCACATTGCTGATTCTTCCCTAACTGCACACCAAGCTAGCAAAGAGAGAGAACGTGACAACCGCCTCAGGGTCTTACTTACAATGCACTTTTTTCGGGTTTTTTGTGGTGGGATATGTCCTTTGTGGTTCCTCCTGTAATTAGCCCAGACTAGACTTTCCCCATAACGCTCCACGTATTCTAGAAGAGAGAGAAATAGAAACATATAGACTTCACAAACAATTGGATGCACCGCACTCTCGCCGTCTTATAGCGGCCGCCTGGGTCGCTATGGCGATTGTTACGCCACTGAAACCATGACTTGGTGCTTCGAGCCTTGTGACAACAGCGTGGAGAAGGCCATTTTCTGTTCCACAAAGCCAGCTCCATAAAGACATGGCCTGCTGGGTTTGGTGCGGAGGAACTCGTGTGACCTCAAACCTACTGAACACCTTCGGGATGAACTGGAAAGTGGAGTGGAGGTCGTTATAGCTGCAAATGGCAGCCGACTCCAGATTACTGTCCATGGTTTTGGAATGGGAAGTCTAACAAGCTCACACAGGCGTTATGGTCCACAAACCTTTGGTCATACAGTGTATACACCATTTTAAAGAAGAACTCTGGGCAAAGATTTGATTAACCCTTGCAGTGGGACTATCCCTGCACTGCAAGGGTTAACTGCTCATTTTTGCCTAGGGTCCAACAAAAAAAGTTATACTCACCCGATCCTCGGAGCCGGCAGCGCTCTCTCCTCCTCAACAATGTCCCCCGGCATCTGCACGTCCTATACGCTGGGGGGGAATTCATCAACACTGGAGCAGATCGGCACTGCAACCAATCAGCTTCTCTTTTCAGTTTGCTCACGAGAGATTTGAAAATGAGATAGAGAAGCCGATTGGTTGCCGTGCAGATCTGCTCCACATTTTGTCTGCTCCAGTTTGGATGAATTCCCTTCGCTGTGTATTGGATGTGATGACTCTCAGAGGGAGAGACGCTCCAGTGACCGGTCTAAGAGCTGGTCATCTCGGAGTATCAGGAGGGTAGAACTTTTTTTTCTTTTACCCTAGGCAAAAATGAGTAGTCAACCCTTGCAGTGCAGGGGTAGTCCCACTGCAAGGGTTAACCAAAAGTGTCCCAAGAGTTCTTCTTTAAGCAAGTACACGGAATGTCACTTTAAGAAAACCTACCTGTACTGGCCAGGTATTCCCAGGGTTTCTCTTTATACTGGGATGACACATCAAACTCTTCGGGGGGGTTGCAGAGTCCACGAACTCCGACAGGCAGCACAGACACCCGCGGCTGCAGAAGAGAAGGAGTATATAGCATTCAGTCCGGCCATTATTATCATACAGGATTTATATGGCACCAACGGTTTCTGCTGCGCTGTACAATATACAGGTAGACCTACAGTAACAGATCAATACAAGAGAGTTTGGGGGCCCTGCTCCTCGGAGCTCACTAGAATACATTTCCTCTCCCCGTCCTTGTCATAGTCTATTCCCAGGCAGCAACTCTTTTGCCATTTCCTCATGATAATATCACGGAGAATTATGAGGCGAGTGAAATATAATCATCCCCATGGTTGGAGGCGACGCGTGACACTGCAGAGGTCGCATATCAGGTCTATAGCTCGAGAGCTGAGCGATCACATACCGCCGATCACTCAGCTCACGGCTTCTCCCTGCAGACTGTCAGTCATAGCTTTTGTCTAGGTGCTAGAAATAAAACAAAGATCTACTCACCTGATCCTTGGAGGCGGCTCGCTCGAAGACCAGTCCCTTCTGCCGCGCTCCCCCAGCTTCAAGGAGAACTATGAGGTCAGTGAAAATCACTCCTCCTCATAGTTTGAGCCGATGTGTGACAATGGAACTGTCACACGTCGGCTCAATAGATCGGGAAGTGAGCGAACACATACCGTCGCTCGCTCACTTCTCGATCATCTCCCTGCAGCAGAGAGCCGTGACTGTCACTCACGGATCCTTGCAGGGATTCCCCCCCCCCAGAGCTGACTGGCGGAACGGACGGGGGCGGGTACAGCTGGCTCTGCCTCTAGATAGGCAGAGCCAGCTGTCACTCACGCAGCTGGATGGATCTCCACAGTAATGTCAGGACCCATCCTGGCTGTGACGGTCTCAGTTTTGCTGTAGCTCGCAATATACTGAGCTTTGGGTCACGGGAGGACGCTAGTATATGTCCCTAAAGTGAACTATGGGGAAAAACACTTACCAATAGTTCTCTTAAGGTTCCGCCAGTCATCACGTCTAATATACAGTGAATAGGATATGAGGAGGTCGAGGGACATTGCTGCAGCAGAGAAGGAGACAGGGGGAAGAGATCAGTCTGAGAACAAGCCGGCTCCAAGGTCTGGGTCAGTATAATGTCATTTTTGTGCCTAGACAAAAACGAGCACTTACCCCTTTAAACCAAAGGGCAAAGATTTTTTTTTTCCCCCCAGGATTCTGCTTTAAGCCATTTCAACTGCTGATATATCACTTACAATGGCTGCTGCCCGTGAGAAAGAGGGCTAAAGATTGTTTATACTGCTCAGATAATCTCACCTGGGTGTAGATAAACCAAACACAGGAGGCTCATGTGAATTTAGCCTTAGGGCCCGCTCACACTAGTTGCGGTGGGCTTGACAAGGTTGGGTGGTGGTGACAAGAGTCCCAACGTACAGGCAGGGCAAAATACATTGAGAGGAATTTATCAAAATCTGGAGCAGTTGCCCAGGGCAACCAATCAGCATCTCTCTTCCGTGTGTTCAGTTAAAAGAGAACTATGGGGTCAGTGTTTTTCCTCATAGTTCTCTTAAGGGTCATGGGAGGACATATACTGACCTCCCACCGTGACCCAAAGCTCAGTATATAGCGAGCTACAGCTCGCGGTATACTGAGAGCGCCGCAGCCGGGATGGAACTCGACAATACTATCTGGAGCCACCCAGCTGCGTGAGTGACAGCTGGCTCTGCCTATCTAGAGGCAGAGCCAGCTGTGCCCGCCCCCCTCCCCCAGTCAGCGCTGGAGGATCAGAGAGGGGGGAATCCCTGCGGTGAGCGGTGTCTGACAGTCACCACTCTCTGCAGGGAGATGATCAGGAAGTGAGCAAGCGACGGTATGTGTTTGCTCACTTCCCGATCTATTGAGCCGACCTGTGACAGTTTCATTGTCACACGTCGGCTCGAACTATGAGGATGAGTGATTTTCAATCACCTCTTAGTTCTCCTTTAAGATTTGAAAATGACAGAGAGAAGCTGATTGGTTGCCCTGCACAGCTGCTCCAGATTTTGTCTGCTCCAGTTTTGATAAATTCCCCCTCATTATGTCCCAGGAAGCCAATTCACTAAAAAGTGCACCGAAGAGAGTCGGACATGCACGGCGCGTTGCGCTAAATAGAAATGAACAGATTCTTTGTAACATTTCAATAAAGTGAAAAGAAAAAAAAAGGTAAACTGTGATGCATTGTAATCAGCGCTATGCACGCTTCCCTGACAGCGCATTTGGCTGTTGGTGTCCATGGGCCCTTACCATACCCACTACAGGTTTGTTTTATTTCTCTGAATGCACAGCCTGTTGCTGACCTCCTTTCTGAAAATGCCGATTGCCTGGCTTTTCTGCTGACCACCTGACTTCAATGCTGTCTAGGTCAATGCACAGCAGGCGAGTATACTGCAGATTTATATAATGTATCTGTCGCAGTCACATGACTGCCAAAAACGCTCAGTAGCCATCAATTCCCTCATATTGCCCAACCTCCATCCCATTACCCGGCTCCAAAGGATTCCTCTAACGCCGCTCACACACAACCTGCCCAAGGAGGCCGCCATCTTGGAGAGGGAAGTCACACGATCCGCTCTGCCAACCAGCGTACGTCCTTTTCCATTTTTTTTTTTTAAACCTTCATTCAGCTTTATTGATCATTTACACGCTGACCTGCCCTTTGAGTCTTTGTTGGAAGACACGAGGACTTTTTTTCAGCAACTTTATTTATATCAAATTTGTAAGCACATTTATACATTGTGTGATTTTGTGAATGGCAATAGTCATTAGCAACCAGCAATAGTTAATCGGAAGGCAACAAGACGTAATAACTGCCCACGATCTGTAAAGCGTGACGTGCGGGCACTGGGATGCCAATATGCAATTAAGGTCTAAAAGTTATAAGAATGGTACTAATAGAGCAAGTGACAAACAAGAAACTGACACGTTTTGCCCATGCAAGCATTATTGCAAGATACGCAAAAAGAAGCACGAGTGTATAAATTGCGTCTCGAATTCTCTTCTATCAAAAGGTGCATGGGCGCCATTTTGCCGGAGACAGCTGCTACGGCGTTTGAAGCAAAACCGTACCATGCAAAATGGCTTCCACTGAGGACATAATCAGCAATATAACTCGCGCTCTATTGGGCTAGCACGTAAAAGAAGGGTGATTGCTGTTGGTTGTGAACATTTACCATTCAACAGCATACATTTCATACGGCGTGCAGCTAATCTATGTCCCTGTCCATGAAACGACCGAACACAGGCCCAAGTTTATTCCCATTACAAGTGTACGCCATACAGAAACGATAAGGGCGAGGGCGTGACTAAGCACTTTCAAGGTGCTCGGTTCCTATTGGCTGTTTAGATGACGTCACCTGTCGCTACCTTCTCCGCCAAGCCTGCCTCGACCGACCGACCAATCCGGTTCCCCCTTTCGGCCTCATTTTTTCACCCCGCCCTCTTGACGTCACCGAGCTTTATAAAGACGAGCGTCGGTTGCCGCCGCCATTCCAGGCTTCGTCGTCAGGTATGTGAGGTTTCAGTTTGTGTTGGTTATTTAGGCGCTTACCCCTCCCCTCATTGTCCTTCACCACAACCTTGCCGCAATTTCGTGTCCTTTCCCCCCTGCCGCCATTATGTCTCCCACCTTTACTTGATAATTTGTACTTAATATGCTTTATTTTGTTTTTCTCTCTCCAACAGGTTTCACAACCTCCACGAATTATTCTGGCTCACCCAACGTCCGAATGTTCATGTTGGAAGATAGTTAAGATTAATAACTAAAGAAAACCAAAACCCTGAAGCTTTTCTCTGCTTTGGATGAGACTGAAGATCAAATTGCTCGAGAGACAAAAAAAAGGCCGCGCCCTACACCAGCTATACGTTTTTTTTGTGCCGCTCTTATCAAAGCTGCCACCCCCCTCCCTAAAAACCCCCTCCTAGGGCGGATGAGAACTTAGAATAACAATAATTGGTAATAATAATAAAAAGCTAGAAATACGATTTCTGTATGAAAGCTAGCCTCTTAGAATCCGAATTTGAGCCGTTTTGAGGCCAAGTTGCCCCTTAAAAACATGGACTTGCTGGACAGTCTCCAACACTGATGCTACGCCCTTTTATAAGATGGTTGACGCAGACTTTCATGCTGCTATAACCCCTGAGGCACATTGACAACACCCCCACCCCTCTAAAAGGAGATAGGAAGCCCCTTTTCTTCCTTTTTTTTAGCCCAAAAAAACCTACGTTTGAAGCACAGGAGGAGAGTTTTGGATAGTAAGTGTTGCTTTTTTCAAACCAACTTCGACAACTTTTTTGTTTATTATTTAACCCCCCCCCCCCCCCACGTATAAAAAGCCACGTGGGGGTTCTCTAAATTTCATAATTTTTATTCTTTCTCCCCACAATACGAGACCTGGACGTATAATGGTATCACGAATTTCATGGCACAGTCCTAAATCATTTACCAGGGAAGACTTTAAAGCTGCAGAGAAAACGCCTTGCTGATCTCCATATGAATCATTGGGTTGGCATGCTTTTGCTCTATAATTATATAATAGGGAAGGGTCGGTAGGGAGCAACTATGAGCTGTAATATAACATAATACATATTTCAGTGGCAAAGCAGTTCCCAGGATTTGGAGATTGGGAGCTTTACCTTTGATTTGCTTCATCTCTGTACTACTGAGAAACAATTTGCCTCATTTGAACGCTGGACTATGATTTGGTTGGCATGCCTTTGCTCTATGACCATCTAATCTGTTGGACTAGCTGGGCAGTTATGAGCCATAAAATATATAATATAGATTTTAGGAGGAAAATGAGCTCCCATGCTTGAGATGAGGTTTGGGAGCTTTGCCTGCAAAGGCTTCATCTCGGCGTGGGAGACAATAAGTAATGTAGGCTGGCAGGAGGATTTGTAGTTGAGCTGTAATAATAGATCCATGAGCAATCTGTACATAAAGATTGCAGGGAGAGGAGGCTGCTAAGACACCGAGCAGGACCCCCCATATTCCAGGATGGCGAGGAGCAAATTTGTACCCAGGCAGGGAACATAAAGGCTCATGGAAAGCAGCAGCAGACGAGCGCAGATTGATTAATGGATGATGAACCATGGCCATTCTCTCCAAGGAGTCTTCCTTTTGTTTTTTTCTTTCCCCCTCTGCATTCTTTTTTTATTACTCCATTAACCTATTTTGCTGTCCGTATGGAATTAATATTTACACAGCAGTGGAGTCCTATTTTTATTTGTTTTTTTCCCATCTGTGGCAGATGGAAACATTCACCCTAGGAGAATTGCAAGCAATCTAGCCATAAAGATTGCATAGCTTCTGCCCACCAAATGCCATATGTGCATTGGTACATGATTTTTTAAATGCCGCGCTTTCCAGTAATGATTGTGTCTTAGGCCGTGCCGCAAAAGTATGATTGATATAGGCAGACTAGTTTTCTTTTCTTTTTAATCCTTTAATTCTATTTTTTTTAATCGTGTAATTCTATTTTTTCTTTTTTTGTATATAGCTTTTGTTTTAAATTCGACGTGTGCTGTTTTTAAAAGTAATGTTTTGTCATTTTCATATCTCCCATTTCTGACTTATTTGCCACAACACACATTTCATCTTTTTGTTGTTTTTTTCATGAAATTGGGGCAATTTTAAATGTGTGCAGAAGAGGCAACATACGTCTTTAATATATATCGAGGACGAGGCAAAATAATCTGTAAGATTGGATCTGCATTTCATTTTTTTTTTTCTCAAAGCATTTGTTGCAGTGAATCTGGACTTTTCTTCAAAATGGCTGCCCTGCTTGTTGTTTTTAGTCTCTAGCGTGTTCCAGCATCAAAATGGCCTCTGTCACTCCTTTGTGTGCAGCGAGGGGGCGGAGGACTTGTGCTGCAGAGGGGTTGGCCAATGTGCGCAGCCTAGGGGAACACCCTCCTCCCGTCTACTGATTGCCCTCTGCTCTGATAGGCATCTGATAAAGATATAAGAGCGGTGAGGGAGGCAGGAAGGCTATAGACCGTCAAGTCCCTGTATTTGTTTTCCAACCGTTCATTCTATAAGCCCAAACCTTTCTGCTTCTCAGATGGTAATTTTATATTTTCAGTATTCTGCAGCACACGATGGGAAAACAAATGTGCAACTGTTTATATTAATAGCTACAGTGTGCGTGTGCACATACAAATTGCTACAGGATCCGTTCTTTAATGACTTAAATACATTTTGATTTCTTCATTTCTATAGCACCCACATGTTCCACAGTGTTTCAGTTTACACTGCACATTTCACTCATGTTTTCTGATCTCGACTAACTTGTATTTTGTTGTTGCCAGTATCGGGAAGCGTAGACTTTATTGCCAGTATCGGGAAGCGTAGGCTTTATTGCAAGTATCGGGAAGCGTAGACTTTATTGCCAGTATCGGAAGCGCAGACTTTATTGCCAGTATGTTTCGGAAACGTAGACTTTAACCTATCAACCGGACTTTATTCATGCTTGCATTTACCCCCCCCACCCCTCAAAAAAAAACATTCAATCTGCTTTGTGTGCTTGAGGTGTCACGTAGGGCTCTTTAACTTTGTAGGCCTAGTAATGAATCGAGCGTGCCTTAAGTGTTGTATGCTAATGTTTGCGGGTAGGTGTGTGTGTATGTGTGTTGCTTAAGAATTATTATTATGCTTTGCCCTTTTATTCAAGAAAAAAAGTTGATTTGGGATAGGAGAAGGCATGTACTATGTGAAGTCTAAGGCCAGAGGCATTCTGTTCCTTTAAGATTTTAAGTATAGCCATTCATTTTATATTTTATGCTGCAGTCTAATATACTGTAGAGTTAATTCATGCCTTATTGCAAAAAATTTTTTTTTTTCTTTGCCTCATTACTGGGGTTCACATTCTGCCAGCATGTATGTATGTATAAATTAGTATAAAACACAACCTTTTGGCACCCTAGGTAGGTATTGTAATATTGCTTCCCATACAATAGCCAGCTGCAGGCAGTGGAGAGCCCGGAGTCGATGGCATTAAGGCAACCACTGCCAGTGTAAGTATGAAGGCCTCTAGCACAGGGTCAGCTGTTACAGATCCCACCGTTGTGTGTTTTGGATGAACTACAGGCAAATCCTTGTCACTGATGAAAGGCCAGCTCAAGTATTGGTAAGCGAACAATCCCGGTATGTGTGTATACGCACACGTTGCCCATCTCTTGTTAACTTTGATAAAAGTTTGCAACTTGATGTTAAAGATCTGATAAGTGCTGGCAGATATTGCGAGCACACACCATGTATGCATGCTTATGTGTTTTATAGACATTTTGCAGTTTAAACCTATGCACTGAATTGTTATATAGATGCAATGCTATGTACACCTGGTGGCTTCCACCACCTATGGTACATCAGCTTTCTGTACAGTGGTGATTATCTATATGGAGGCATTTTTAAAGGAAGTGTTGGTGTTGGAGAAAAAGAAACCATATATTTCATGTTCAGATTTAGAAAGGTTTCAGCTTGAAATCTGGTTGCTATTGGGGACAAGGGTTTTATTAAAAACACTTACATAAATGAGGCCTATCATAACCAAAATAAGGATAATGAGCCTCATTCATCAAATTAAGGACAGAGCTGTCTGTTGGGGTGTCCAACAAGATGTCATATCCCAGTCTATGTTATAGTTGGCTTGCTATGGGTCTACAGACAACCTAAGGCCTGCCTGTACTGAACCAGAGTAAGTCTGTAAATGTGTCCACATACCGTTCACCCCAGAATTACACTTCTTTTAAATGGATCTTCTGTGGAAACATAACTGGACCCCGAAGATTGCATTTGTTTTAGATCCGATTTGCTTTGAAGCAAATGCAGAATATCTAATAGCCGGATTCATCACTTGGCTGCAATCCGATCCAAACCCAATCACTGAAATCTCCTATAAGCTGTAACATGTTCCATGTCTTTTCAAACCTTTTAAATCTACAGATGGAAACACTTCCTGTTATTGGGTAACACTTGTCTCTCAGTTGTGCTCTTGCATGGTCACCCTGTCACGTGGCCCCCGGTGCAGATTGCAGAAGTGGCCGTGCTGATATTTTGGCCAGCATGGTCCGCCGCTGTCACCCTCAGGAAGCCAATACAGAGCCATGATGTGATAGCAAGTGCGCGTGGACAGGAAGTGGCTAAAAGAGGCTGGAGGAAACCAGATGCAAAAAAAAGAAATGGTGAAACAATATAAACATTTGATGCACGGGGCTTCAGCAAACTAAGAGTTATTCACTAAAAGGGTGAAGAGTTTGGAGAAGGCAGGAGAAGTGAACAATCTAGGACAACATCGCTGAACTGGAAAGTGAGCTGAATTGGAGACTTCTTCCAAATCAGCTATGTTGTCCTAGATTGTTCACTTCTCCTGCCTTCTCCAAACTCCCTTTAGTGAATAACCCCATCAGTATAGGTTAGGTCTACTGTATCTAAAGCCCCATTTATTTTTCGGATAGAGTAGGGTTAGCATCCTGTTACATTTGTAATGCCGTGTCCCAGCAGGAAACTTCACTCTTTGTCCTAGAGACCATTGTCACTAGGACCTGAATGTGAAGGAAAATCCAATACCAAGTTCTCACCAGAACAGGTAACCTGTCTAAGGTTATATTTACCTCACCTGAGAGATTTTGTCTTTGACGGGAAGTGAAGGTAAATCTCTCGGATAGGACACAGATGGAGAAAAAAAACAAACCTTACAGGGATTTTATCCATACCTTACTCTATCCAAAATGGTGGAGAACGTTTTGGCTTTAGATCTACTTTAAGAACTTTTCACACGGCCATCAGAAATCCAGCCAAAAATAACAAAGATAAAAACAAATACCCCATTCAAAGATAAAATAATAAAACCAAAGTTTTTTTTTGCTGTTGGCTGTCGTCATTCTGATGGGCAGCATCATTCACCCCGATTCCTCTGAGCACAGGTTGTCCTCAACCCACCCCAGCCTATGACTGGACAATGAAAGGAGAAACAGCATAGTGATGAGCTCATCACTTTGCTCTCTTCTATCAGCACATGAACTGATTGGCTCCTTGTGCTGCTGTTTCCTCTCACACTCCAACACTGCTGTACATGGAATGAGAGAGGCTGATATCAGGTCACATTCAGGTATTTACACTGCTTGCAATATATGAGCGCTGCATTCATTTATGTCTTATATCTGCCCGGAGTTCAGCTTTAACAACTGTCCTTTGTTGCCACCCACCAATCGGTTTTTAGAAATGCCCCAGAAAATGGCAGAAGGAAATGCAACTCTTGGTGGCTGTTAGGCGACATTTAATAGGTGTTTACTGGCAAGTGGTTATTAAACAAGAAAATCAGGTTACAGCTTCACCTTTGCTTCAGTTTTCATTAAGTCGGCCACACTGAGGCCTCATGTCTTCCTGTAGAATCGAAGTATAATTCTGGTTTCAGTGTTATAAGACAAATGATACAAAGGAAAGTATCTCTTTGCGCTAAGGAAGCTAGTGCTGGATAGTAGTAAATCGGGCCTTGTCTGCTGACTTTACTGTCTTTTATACACAAGCTGGGTTCACATTGTTGTGATGAGATCACACATGTGCGTTATGTCACGTTCACACATGTGCGTTATGTCAAGGCTTCCCTTTCATTTCAGTGGGCTGCCTAATGTACCCAACACACGGGAGGGCATCACTGCAGCACAACATTGTTTACTCAGCTTTACTGTTTATGTTGCCATACTTCTATCCAACCATTCATAATGGTACGGAAAAGATGAATAACCTGAATGTGACTGTTTTCACTCATTGCAGTTCAGTTTTGATCAATAGGTTAAATTTTTAAAGCTAAATAGGGGGCAAAAACGTTATTCAGGCACTAGCTAGTTACCAATAATGTACCTCTAATGATGTGCGCCCCACTGGTATCGTTTGCTTCTGTCTTGAACATTGTTACTTACATGCAGACTATGACAGTAATTTCACCTCTGAAGTTCTGGCAGTGGCGGTTGGGGCTGGAGCACAGTGATCACGGAGAGTCGCTCACTATGCAGCCCCTTAGATTTAGAAAATGTCTTGTATTATTTTTAAAGCATACAAGACAACCTGTGACTGGACAAGGGACGATTTGTGATGTTTATACATCCCTTGTCCAATCACAGAATGCCTTGTATGCTTTAAAAAGAATACAAGACATTTTCTGAATGGAAGGGGCTGCACAGCGAGTGATTCTCTGTGATCACTGTGTTCCAGCCTCACCTGTCACTTTCACTGCTGGAACTTCAGCAATGACATTACCATCCTAGTCTGCATGTAAGTATCAATTTCTCAGGAAAGAATCGGCAGCCATCGCCTAATGCCGCTATAAAGTTTGTGCCCGCACCTCAACTTTGAACTTAGTTCAGCTTTTTTTCCTGTACAGTGCAAAACAAACTGCCAACAGTGATGAATAATTTAAAAAAAATAATATATCTATATATAGATAGATGGCTATATATCTATCTAGATAGATAGATAGATAGATAGATAGATAGATAGATAGATAGATATAGATATATCTATAATTATTATTTATTTCTCATCTGTAGGTGCAGTATAAATGACATTATGTCCAATAATATCCACTAATCCTGCACACTTTTCCTGTACTGATGTAAATATATTCACATTTGCATGCATATATATTGTACTTGGTAAGAGCAATGATCTTCCTATTACAGGAAATAAAAATTCAGGTCCTTGCCTCCTGATCTGAGCATGTGCCGAGCAGTGACATGGTATTAGACGTGTGTCTGATGTATGTGTGTTCATCTGATGGAATGCGCAGCCTGTGTGTGTGTGTGTGTGTGTGTGTGTGTGTGTGTGTTTCAGTCTGGGGGGAAGCAAACAGTCTGTCTTAGTCTGAGATGGGAGGAGACACTTGCGTCATTTCTAAGTCTCCCCCTAGCAGTTAAAGGAGAAATCGTTCCATGCGTCTGCCAGCCTATATTATAGAAAGACTTACTCAGCGAATGTCAATGCAAGCAGCTGTTATGATTTATTCATGCTGGAGGTCAGGCTTACTGTCAGCCCACGGGGGGAGGGTTTATAACTTGCATAATGCAGGCAGACGTACAGATTGCTATGATATGTATTCATCATCCTACAAATACAATTTTAAACAAATAGCCGGAATAAAAAAAAGTTTACAAGCAACGGAACAGTTTACACAAGGCTTCTCTGCAGCTTTATGAACTCCTTGACAAACTCGTGCCATGCAGTGAGCCGCGTTCAAGAAACCATCAATGCGGACGAATAACCGTTCTTTATGTCTGAAGGGAAAAAAAAAAACTTCCGTGGTGCCATCTCTGCATTTGGACTAACAATGTGATTACATGAAGGTTGCAGTAGGCCCCATCACAGAACTTTCATTTTTTGCTATAGCAAGATGAAGAAAGATGGCTATATAAAGAGCTCTTTTAGTACACCTGAGTGAAGCATGGGGGCCACCATTCATTTTAGTCGGCTGGCTGCAGTACATTGGAATCACAGACCAGATATAAGTGCTTGCTCCCGGTCAGCAACTCAAAGTGTGAAGCTAAAGCGGGCCATACACCTATAGATGATCTGCAGACTTTCTATGGTCAGATGGAAAAAGTGCAACGGATTCCTCCATTTACACTAAACTGTGTGGATGGAGGAATCTCCCGTGGGGCCAAGCTTCAGTATCTTGCTAGTCAGCCCCGCTGGCTCTCAAAACACCTGAACAATCTGATTGGATGCAGGGATTGGTCGGATATTTTGAGAGCCAGTGGGGCCAACTAGCAAGATACTGAAGCTTGGCCCAGCAGGGATATCTGACCATATAAAATCTGCCGATAATCTATAGGTGTATGGCCAGCTTAAAGCACCAGCATGACAGCCAGCAAACTAACATTCCCACAAGGAGACCTCAGAAGTGGTGACCTACATTCACTCATGACAGATGTTAGTCCAAACTAAAAGAAAAACCATCATGTCTTAAGAACTGCAGGTCCACAACCCTCCCTCTTTGCTCTTATTGCTAACAGCTATTCAATGATTGTTCTGTGTCATCTGTATGTACTTTACTATTTAGGTGTACGACCTGTGGGTTGGGACCCAGCATTGTGTCCCACAATACATTCTGGGGCTCTCAGATTATAAACTACGAGCAAGTCATTTTTGGGGTCCTATAAATGATGGCAGGCGTTTTGGGGTCCTATAAATGATGTCAGATATTTGGGGGTTCTATAAATAATGGCAGACTTTTGGGGGTCCTATAAATGATGGCAGACGTTTGGGATCCTATAAATTACGGCAAACGTTGGGGGTCCTATAAATTACGGCAAACGTTGGGGGTCCTATAAATTATGGCAGACGTTTGGTATCCTATAAATTACGGTAAACGTTTGGGGTCCTATAAATTACGGCAGACGTTGGGGGTCCTATAAATTACGGCAGACGTTGGGGGTTCTATAAATTGCGGCAAACGTTGGGGGTTCTATAAATTGCGGCAAACGTTGGGTGTCCTATAAATTGCGGCAAACGTTGGGGGTCCTATAATTTACTGCAGACGTTAAGGGTCCTAGAAAACAATATAATGACACTTGGGGCCTCACATAAGAAGGATAAGTGCCTATGTTGTATAACACATAATTGCCTCCTAATACTGATGACATCCACTTCTCTATAATGGACACTGCCAAAGTTTGCTGATAGAAGAAAAACATTCAAGCGCCATTGTGTTTCAGTAATGCTTGGCGCTGCAACATGAACACAGTGCGTTGTGGTGTTACTCATTCTGAATGGCACCCCAAGCACTTTGGCAAGGGACCCGTGTGAAACACAGTAGCTTACCCCCCTGCCTTCTGGTGCATTGCGAATAAAGGGTCATTTAGGTTTCTATACATTGGCAGCCCACCGTAAATGAATGGGCTGCCTCCAGTGCCACTGCCAAGGTATGGAGGGGCTCATAGTCTCAGATATCTGTTATCATAAATCCACATATTCCAAATTGGTTTTACAAGTAAAGTCTCAGATTTGGCTTATTTTATCATTGTTATTTTCACGTCTCGATGCTGAAAAAAACTCTTCATGGCAAATAACGATTGCAATGTTATTCAATTGACCCTATAGATTTAGGATTAGGGCCAGCTTGGCACACAGAGTTGTATGGAAGTGATAGAACTCTAGGACACTACTTAAAATTTAGAAAGTTAAAGTGGCCTGTGACCCCTTGAAGCTCACGTTTATGGCAGCCTATGTAGCAGCCATATTGATTATCTTTAGGGTGTTTTCTGTATATTAAACTTCCGTTCCTGAAAACCTTTGCCCTATAATAGTATTCTGGGCATAAATATATTACAGGATCGCTGAAGGAAGTGATAAACAAGAAAGCAATCTTGTCACACATGCAGGTAGCATGATCACCATTTGAAAGGCCCTGTTCCAATGTGATAACTCCAAATAAATCACTAAGAGGGTTATTCACTAAAGGGTGAAGGGTTTGGAGAAGACAGGAGAAGGGAACAATCTAGGGCAACATAGCTGAACTTGGAAGTGAGCTGAATTGGAGAGTTTCCAAATCAGCGATGTTGTCCTAGATTGTTCACTTCTCCGGCCTTCTCCAAACTCATCACCCTTTTGTGAATAACCCTGAAAGTGTCAGATAAAAGTTTGACCCAAGCATTTCAAAGTGGTATTTAGGGGGAAATGTGTCTCCTTCACTCTTCCTGTGCAGCCATTGGTCGGGTCAACTAAATGAGGCACCTGGCTGTAAAAGATTTAATTTACAGGTGAATAATTCAGAGAGATATTTAATGGTTCCTTTATCAGGAATTCAATATTGTAAGTTGCAGATTTGTGATACTAAATGTTGCATCCCTGTCAATACATGGCCACAATAACCATGAGTATCACAGACTTTGTGGGTTTACCTGCCACCACCATTCATAATTTGTACAAGTTATCCAAATGGAAAAGGAAAACATAAATTTGCTTTCATAGAAATCTTTTCATGTTTCTCTTTTTGTATATTTTCACAGATCTTCTTTTCCAGATTCCCCCAAGTTAATCTATATAGTAATATGCTGACTATCCATGTATATCAAAATATGAAATGATGTGTTTCTTATCTGTGTGTTTTCATTATTTCAGCTCGTTAAAAAATGGGGTCAGGACCCATAGATCCCAGTGAGCTGCTGAAGGGCCTGGACTGCTTGTTGGGGCAAGAGGGAGAAGTAAAAGCCGTCGATGGAATAACAAAAATATACAAGTAAGTACACAAATAAATATACTGGTGACACTGTGTGTGAATGCTGTGTTATGTCTCACTTTACTGGTTAGACTTACACCTCCCATCTGTCTTTAAGCTTGATGAAAGAATCTCAAAAGATGGTCAGTCGGTGTATCTACCTGAACATCATACTCCAGACAACTGCTCCGGAACTCCTTTCTAAGTAAGCAGCAGATGTGCTTTATATATTCTCTCCTATTGCCAGAGTAATTGTTTGCCCCATAATCATGTCTTCAAACTAAAGAAAGATGATTTTCAGATTGTAAGCTCTTACGGGTAGGGCTCTCCTTACCACCTTGTCTTGAATTGTATTGTAATGTCTTCCTTATATTGTAAAGCGCTGCGCAAACTGTTGGCGCCATATAAAGCCTGTGTACTAATAAGAATAATACAAATGTCTAAACAAAATGTGTGTTTAGCAAATAACATTACAATGTAGTTACAGTTTTAGAACGTCTACACCACTGCTTTTGAAATTGTCTCCACACCTTTGATGTTCACAGACATCTGATATTTAAAGTGGTCAGCAACCGATCAATGCCAGTCACTGCTAGGCCTCATAGAAAAGCATTTATTTATTTCCACGTGCCCTGTTCACGCCACAGGTGTGAGGTGCGGTGCCAGAAAAATGATGGTATCCCAGGCGTTAGAGGGCAGCAAAGTTTCAGGGAGTTAAATATTTACATACTATATAGGTTTTGTTAGCAGGACATAAGGGATTTGTTTTATTTTTTTAAAGTGTATTCGGTGTATTGCGTCACTTTAAATTGGTTGGCAAATCACTGCTGGGGAAGTCCAAATCAAAACGACAACAAAAAGAAGTCTCTGCTTCTATGATAAGAGTCGCTTCACGTACTCTGTGTGTATTTTCAGCATGATCCTATAAAGTGAATGGTTTAGAACATAGCATAAGGCACCATTCACACTGGGGCGGTTTTGGCCATGCGGTCGCATGAACGGCCCCATAGCAATGCATGGGATCGTTATGTCTCCCGCCCGAATTGCTTCCTGAGCTTTTTTTTTTTCCTGCGCTGATCAGCACAGTTTCCATACAGCTTTCAATGGTACCGTGCCGATCAGTTTTTAATTGCGTTTCAACTCTGAAACGCAATTTAAAACGTCCAAAACCGCCTTTTTAAAATATCGAGCGGAAAGCACGCTGATCCGCACCCACCCTGGTGTAAACGGGGGCCTAAATAAAGCAGAACACGTACATTTACTGTATTACCTGGGTTCTCCATTAACCAAGGGTTCTTACATATTTGTGTTTTCATATATTTAGTAGACTTACCTCCCTTTCTGAATGTTTCAGGTTCATCCGAGTTGGTGGATACAAGCTGTTAAATCTTTGGTTGACGTACGCTCGTAAAAACAACAATAGCCCTCTGCTCCATCAAATTCTACTCACCCTTCAGCATTTACCGCTGACAGTGGACCACCTGAAAATGGTAAGAAGTCTTAACCTGATTCTTTGATCATCCATATTCAGGGTGTGGACTCTACTATAGTGTTCTCTAATATCCTATTCTGACTTGTCTTTGCAGAATAACACCGCTAAATTAGTGAAGCAGCTCAGCAAATCCAGTGTGGATGATGGTATGACACATTCTTAATATTAGTAACATGCATTGGTCCAATGTGTTTTAAAGCGTTTGTTAGTATGTTTGCATTTATCATGCTTTTTTATTTCCCACAGATCTTCGGAAGATAGCTTGTGTTCTGGTCAATGACTGGATGACTGTAATCAGGACCCAGAGCAATCTTCTGCCTGTTGGTGAGTTGGTAGTTTGGTTACTGACTGGGTTGTATTTAGAGACATTGTCATCTTGCCCATGCAGGTGTCTGAGGGCATCCCCCAACCTCCAAATATTCACTTTTACCTGACCTACCTCATAGCTTCTTGCTCCTTCTCAGTCTGTGCTGAATTCTAGTGTCTCTGACCCATAGGACCAGTGACTTAATTCCCCTAGTCATGTGACAGTGCTTGGGCTTGCTGTTTGGCCGCTAGGCCGGGCACTGACACAGCAAAGCAGGTCACGAGTTTCCCAATACCCGTACGTATTGTGCAGTGTCACCAGCTGGAGTGAAGCTTCGAGGGAAGAGCACAGGTAAAGAGCAGGAGTATAAGTGTGGGTCGGCTTATACTTTGCACAACGACTGACAATGTTTCTTTAGGCTAAAGCATCGGTGAGCCAGTGCAAGTTAACAGTGGTAGCTCGTAATCACATTTTTTTTAATTTCACTGGTGGGAGAGAGCTGTAAGGGTGACCATCAACTTCTTGGAGGCATAGCCATCCCCTCTTTTACTTTTTACAAGTGAATGACTCTAGAGCCTATTGTTTGCTCTGCACAAAAAGCAGACAGCTGCTCACATAGCACATGACGGGATGGGCCGTTGCACTGAGAGGAAATGGGGCTAAAGTTTGGAGAGACGTTTAGACCCCATGTATGGTTTAGGCTCAATATGCAAGGAGGCTTTATACTATTGATTTTAAAGATCAAAGACCCTAGAATCACTAAAATATACAACCAGTATTGTCTGCCCCAGCAGATCTATTCATTTGAGATTATATGGCTACTATTAGCTTACCATAGTCTCATATTTTCTTGCTCCTCTAGAAAAAGAAAAAAAGAAGAAGAAAGAAGATCCAAAAGGACGATCTCCTATTGCTGATAGGACCGCAGAAGCCAAAGCGGAGTCCCGCGTAGAGGATCAAAGCAAGCGAGAGAAGCCCAAAATCCAGCGCACTACTGCCCCTAGTCATGCAAAGTTCAGATCTACAGGTAATTGATCACCAGCATAGCATGCACAGTACTGTTCTCCATCAATAAATCTTCTTTTATCTTTAACCACTTTTGTTCGTCTTACCCTATCGCAGGTCTGGAGGTGGACACGCCATCACAAGCTCCCATCAAGAAGCCAGCTATAGTTCCAGTTATATCAGACAAATACTTGAAGCCTGTTCCTGTAAAAAGGCAAAGGTGAGGAAAAAGGGAGCATGTCTCATCTGTGCACAACAGGCCAGCAGTTCGGTGGGTTTACTAGGCCTGTTGGGTGACCGTTCAATAATTTAAAAAGATTGTTTCCAAACAAGTGCATTTTATTACAGCAGAGTGTTTGCTTTAAAATACAAGCACCATTAACATTGTTTTACATGAGTACAGCGGCATGACTTTGCTTACATTTGCTGTCTTTACTCCACCAGTTGGGCTGTCTTTACTCCACCAGTTGGGTGTACAGCTGCATGACTTTGCTTACATTTGCTGTCTTTCATCCACCAGTTGGGTGTACAGCTGTATGACTTTGCTTACATTTTGCTTTCTTTCATCCACCAGTTCGGTTCCATTACCAAGTGATGCTGCACCTGCAGAAAAGAAATACAAGCCACTTAATATTACACCAAATGTTGCCAAGGAGATCAAAGTGAAGATAATTCCTCCTCAGCGTACGTATCTGAACCCCCTCAGAGTATTCCTCAACATTTACACTGGTTACATTATTTTAACGTTCACTGTAAACCTGTACCTCAGCCGTAGGAGGCATCCTGTTTTCACTTTTCCAACGCCCCTCTGCCGGTTGATTATTGCAAAAAGTCCAGGTGCTTTTGGGTTTTGGAAAACATGTCACACTACATCTGTATGGCGCTTGATGCCTGAGAGCTTAATCATAAGGTCCATGGTCAATCAGTCATGAGGACAGGGGGAACTGGGATAGCTCTGTGTTGATCAAAAAGTATAAAATCAAAGAAATGCCTACGTGCCCTGGTACCCGATCGGGGAGGCAGGGGAGTGCGAGGGAATTTGGTATAGGATAATTACTTTGCTTGTTATAAAGTGAATGTTTTGCTATGGGCATTACATTTTTACTTTAAAGTGTATCTAAACCCTCTTAATGAAAACTTATCTTACATTTCCCATCGCCATTACACTATCTCCCATCTTTATGGCTGATTGAGTGAAAAATTAGATTTCAACAAAAGTAGCCTTGTAAAAGAAGTACACTTCTGCCAATATTGTGACCATGCTGCCTTTGGATGAAATCTATGGAGAGGCAGGGCTGTAACCCTTGTGTGCATGCTGTCAAGAGGAAGTGCCCGCTCACCGTATGGTGATACACCTGTTCTCTGCTGAAGCAAAGTCAATGGCCAGCCCCCTGAGCGCCATATGCTGTGTACAATGCATTCTGGGATTTGTTTTTGTTTTTTTAGGGAGAGGTTTTAATATTTGTGTTTTGAGGACTAGCATGCATTTTGATCCTGAATTATTGGTAACACTTTACAGGTGAAACTCGAATAATTAGAATATCGTGCAAAGTTCATTTATTTCACTAATGCAACTTAAAAGGTGAAACTAATATATGAGATAGACTCATTACATGCAAAGCAAGATAATTCAAGCCGTGATTTGTCATAATTGTGATGATTATGGCTTACAGCTCATGAAAACCCCAAGAACCCCAAATCCACAACCTCAAAAAAGTAGATTCTTACATGCAATCAATAAAACAAGGATTGTACATAGAACAATATCGGACCTCTGAAAAGTACAAGCATGCATATGTACTCAGTACTTGGTTTGGGCCCCTTTTGCAGCACTTACTGCAATTACTTTTGCACGATATTCTAATTATTCGAGTTTCACCTGTAAGAATGCTATTCTAGTACTGTAATATCTCTATTAAACACTAGATGGTGATGCAGAGAACCAGTGTGCAAATGCTATTACCTCATTATGCTTCAAGACTAGCATTCTTTCCAGATGTTATTTCACTGTCGTGTATTAAACTCTTCAATAATATCTAACCTTTTTTCCTTGCAGCTATAGAGAGTTTAGGTTTCTTGGATGCACTGAATTCTGCTCCGATTCCTGGAATCAAGATTAAAAAGAAGAAGAAAGCAGTTTCTCCAACCAGTAATAAGGTAAATGCAGCTCAAGGATAGCGCTCCAAGTGGTTATGTGGCTTGCTTACTGACCCCAGGTGCTAGCTCGGTGGTGCTTATTCTTCCCCAATGCAAGAGCAGCATTCACCTTTATTGCCACTTGAGTGAATACACCACAAGCCAAAACACATCTCTCTCCCCCAGACCCTGCTTCTATTCCGGCAACACTTTTCATCCCAAAGAGGGCTTAATCATAGACATAGAGGTGGAGGGTTGGCGTAGGGTGTAGATATACATATATTCATCAGTTATCAATGCTCATCAATTATCAATAATGTATTTCTTCTTAAAGAAATATTGCACTAGTTGTGCTTGCTAATATAGTTACTAGATATGCTTACTATCGTTATTCCTAAAACGAATCAATTAAATATTTAAAGCTAATAATCAAATATTTTAAAAAAATTATATAAACACCTTGAGTATGGATGAGCATTAAGAATAATGATGATCAAAAGTATTTTTAAGAATAAAGAAAAAAATTAAAGTGACAATGAGAAAAGGAGGGCAGAGGAGGAGGGGAAGTAAAAAGCTAACCTAATTGTCTAGCCAAACAGTGAATTGTTTTTGTGGTAGCCTGGTATATTTACATGATCACCACACTTAGTGGGTCATATGCGAAATATAAATCTCTAAATACTCATTGTGTTAAAAGGCTGTAGTTGTGGTAACTCCCTCACAGAGTGTGTTTTTTGTTTATGCAGGCCAGTCCATTTGACGGCAAGCCTCAAGGTGATGCACCAGCAGTCACCAAGCCCTCTTCTCCAGAACCAGAGCCCGCAGCTGAGGCAATGGAAGTGGAAAGACCTGGCACTCCAGTTCCTGTTGAACTCCCTGAGCCTATGGATAGTAAGTCATCATCATTCTATACTTTTACACTCTTTACCAATTCCTGCCCTCCTCTCATTTTCTGCATTTCTCTGACATGACTGATTTACTTTTTATTTTGCAGCATCTGTATCTGCAACTACAACTACTGCCCCTGCCCCAGATGAAGTCAAAGCTGCTGAGCCAGAGGTTCCCCAACTAACCAAAAAAGGAAAGAAGAGGAAAACGGTAACCTGGCAAGATGAGCTCCATCTTCGGGAGTATTTCTACTTTGAGTTGGATGAAACGGAGAGAGGTACATGTTTTATCTAACCTCTTTAAAGCCGCTTAACAATATATCCTTGTAATCTGTATGGCTTTGTATAGCTTTGTTTGCCTTGTGCTTATAACAGTCTTTCCTTCCTTGCCTATTTACAGTTAATGTGAACAAAATTAAGGACTTTGGTGAAGCTGCTAAGCGAGAGATGATGAAGGACCGTCAAGCTTTCCAAAACGCCCGGCGGCTTAGTCATGACACTATGGAGGAAGCCACTCCTTGGGTCACCCCACGGCCCATGTTACTTATAGGGCAACTTATACACGTTGGAAGCAACAGCACAGAAAAGCACACACAAGCTGAGCGGGAGATGGGAATCCTGCAAGAGCTTTTTCTATCCAAAGAGAGGTGAGTATGCGCTTAGCCCTGATTTTTAAAAAGTATATCTTTTGTTTTTTTAGACTGTCGAGATTACAATTTCTTTTATTACTCCTTTTAGTGTTCCTGACACTCCGCATGAACCGGACCCTGAGCCTTATGAACCGGCACCACCAAAGCTCATACCACTGGATGAGGTAAATTAGAGTCCAGGATATTAAAGAACAGCTTCACTTTTAGTCATCCCCCTAATTGCAGCCTACCTGAGATAACACCATTCTCTCCAATCCTGCGATCCTTCCTCTAACAAAAGTCCTTGCCATCTCCTCTCTTATTGCACATGCATGCCACAACCCCGTTCATTCATGTGGGTAAGCCGGACTCATGGCGGCCAGCAGTCCCTCATAGTATGGCTATATGCCACAGGGTGCATGTGCAGCATGAAAAGGAGCCAGCCGGCTTACCTTTTAGGAATAAAAAGGGCCTCGGCATGCATGCTCACTAAGAGGAGAATGTTTGTTTCACTGGAAAGGCTGTGCAGCAGCGGGGAGGAAGGTGAATATATGAGGGAGTGGGCTACACTCGGGTGGTGGGAGGGGGGGCAATTGATTTAAAGAAAAATTATACAAAATTACAGTTCTTTTAATCTTTTAATAAACACATCAGAGCACTAATAGATTTCAGGTTAGAGTTCAGATCTGTCAGCTGGAGTAACATATTTAGTAACCAATATATTCAGAATTCTATAACTAAAGGGTATTGAAGAAAACTTTATTGCTTACATATCACTTTTTTTTTTTATCAATAGGAATGTTCCATGGAGGATGGTGCGTACATTGAGTCAATGGACCAGAGTGGAGGTGGTCAATCTCCAGACCTGTCATCTGGTGCTAAGCTGCCTCCTGTACTTGCTAACCTAATGGGCAGCATGGGAAATTCAAAGGCGCAAACAAGCCCATTGCCAGGCACCATGCAAGAGATCCTGACTTCCATCATGGTGAGTAGATTTCCATATTGTGCACCATTTGTGATGCATGGTTCTTTTTTACTAGATTGTAACACTGTCAGAAATATTAAGTGAAAACTTGGTAACCTCTAAGGCTCCTGCATTCAGCTCAGTTGATGTGAATTGGTAGCTAGAGGATATCGCATTTTGGGTATAAGCCTTTAACCTCGGCTCAGTAAACTATAACCATCGATATTTGCCATAATGACTTGTTCTTTTTAGCAGTGGCAGCCAACGAGACTTGAAAATTAAAAGAGAACTAGGGGTTAACCTTTTATATCCAATAGTCCAATTTAGGGTCACGGGAGGCCATATACTAACGTCCTCCTTTGACCCAAAGCTCAGTATATAGTGGGCTATTGCCAGCTATATACTGAGAGCGCCGCAGTTGGGGCGGATCTCGACAATACTGTCGAGATCCACCCAGCTGGCTGATTGACAGCGGGCTCTGCCTATCTACAAGCTGAGTAGTGCCCGCCCCCTTCCCCGTTTGTTCCAGTCAGTGCTCCAGGCTCAGAGAGGGGTTTGGGGGGGAATCCCTGCGGGGAGCAGTGACTGACAGTCACCGCTCTCTGCAGGGAGATTATCCAGTAGTGAGCGAGCGACGGTATGTGTTTTGATCACTTCCTGAACTATAGAGTCGACGTGTGACAGTTTCAATCTCTCACGTCGGCTCTAACTATGAGGATGAGTCTAAATCACTCTCCTCATAGTTCTCTAAGTCACGTAGCTAAAAATATCATTTATGGTAAATAACACTTGAATTGTAATGTAGTGAATTGAGGTTTGTAAGGTGTTTGTTTTGCATTGTCACATTTGTATTTATCACTTCCTAATTTTGATTTATTTAATTTGTATCGTGCAGGGAGCCCAGGGTAGCGCTAAACCAGAAGATCTGATGAAGCAACCAGATTTCTCAGATAAGATAAAGCAGCTTCTTGGGTCACTGCAGAATCAGAATCAGTCCCCGCCTCCGCCAGGTGAGAGGGTTTTTTTATGTGTTACAAATAATATATCAGTAAGCTTTTATTCTTCCTGCCAAGCAGAAGCAACTACACAGACATTGACAACACCGACCTGGATGCCTGCTGCCTCCCACTGCATTACCACAGGACTCCCGCTGTAACATAGTATTATTACCTGTCCATCCTGCCAAAGGATCCATTATTTTTCCGGTTCTTTTACAAGACAAAGCTGTCTATCTGGGATGATCCATTTAATGCTGAAAGGGGTGCTTGTAACAGTCACCTTATTTTATTAGATCTATTTTTAGTATCTTTTAAATTAATAATTTCAACCATACTGAAAGTAGATATAATAAAATAATAAAAATGTGACTGTTACAAACACTCCTTCCAGTATGCCTAATTGTATACAGTTTTCTTAAGTACATTTTTGTTCCATCTGCTGCAAACGTTCTTTCCTGGAGATCCTGTCGTAACTTCTGTTGCAGGCTGACAACACTAAGCCGCTGTTTTGCAATTAGTACTAGCGTTGTCAGCCTGCTGTTAGTGATCCCTTATATAGCCATTGGGCTGCTTATCAGGTCTGCAGATGCCATCTGCAGGTCTAATCCTGCATTGCTGTCTCTTGAAGGTTAAAAAAAGGGGTTTCCAGAAAGGATTAACACATAATAAAACCAAGTATTGGGTTGGCTTTGAAAACTAAAATATGGCATGTTATTGCAATTGACAGTGTGTGTGTGTCAAACTTTGTTTTTTTTGCCCATAGCACTATTTTAAAGATCTTTTAGAATGTTTGTCTAATTACAATCCCTTTCTCATCTCTCACCCAACAGGACCAGGGATTCCAGGACCCATGTCTGCCAACAGTGGCTTTCCACCACCCGCACCTAAAAACCTACCACAGCAGCCACCTCCACAACATTACCCACCACCCGGGCCTGGTGGGCCATTTCCAGGTAAATTGATATCTGCTTTGACTTGCCATGAATGTTTTTGGAGGTTTAAAGCAAACCTGTCATTTGTTTACATCACTTTTCAAAATAATTGTACAACTAAATTCTTTGTGCACAATGAACAAGTCTTCTCTAACATGGCCACTGCTAGTGTTGTCATTGGTTTGTGGTTGATGGGGATTGCCAAGAGCTTAGTTCCTAGTGAAGGAAGCCGAGGCTTCTGTTTACCTCTATTTAGTGTGCACTTGAGATCAGAGGGGTTGTTTTCATTTTGAATATAGTGGGGAAGTATTGTAACTCCGATCATTTTTTTTATTACTTTGTGTTCCTTCTGAGAGGATTCACTCTCCCTATTTTTTGTCCTGGCGTCCATTATCATTGGAACTGAAAGTATTGAGAGATCCAAAAATGTTTTTGTTTTTACTAGAGCAGTGAGGGAAAATCATCCAACGGGGGAACTTAATCTATTCACGACTGTCTGAGGGGATTTTTCCTCACTTTGGATTCATATTGTCTCGCTATCTGTTCTGTCTCTGACAAGACCTAGGAGTACTTGTCGACAAATGCACGTAATAAAAATGGAAGCAGATACTTAAAATATGTTTGTTTTTTTATTTATTTTGCAGGTCCACATGGACCTCCTGGTGGTCCGCGAATGATGGGTCCACCTCCTCCACAACGTGATGGATATTGGGAGCCACCACCGAATGAAATGCGAGGTGAACACCATGATCCTATGGTAGGGAGAGGAGGTGGAATGAGAGGGGATAGAGGACATCCTCCCCCATTTCATAGGAACCGAGGAGGCAGAGGAGGTGACCCAGGATTCAGGGGGCGAGGTGGAAGGGGAGGAGAAAGAGGACCTCCTGGCCGTGGAAGAGATGGACCACACGCTATGGGACATGGAGAGCATAGAGGTTACGGAGGAGAGCACAGGGGCCATGGAGGAGAGCACAGGGGCCATGGAGGAGAACACAGGGGTCATGGTGGAGAGCACAGGGGCCATGGAGGAGAACATAAAGGACATGGTCAAGGTGGAGGTAATTATAATTGCATTCATAAATGGTAGATTTATTTTGTCATTCTCTTGAAAAATATAAAACTCCCCTCACAATTTCTTAATGATTTATTTTTCAGATATGTCTTTTCGTCCTGTTTGTCGACATTTCAAGTACAAGGGAAACTGTCGATATGAAAACGATTGTGCCTTCTACCACCCAGGCATTAATGGACCACCTTTACCTTAAGAAGTGACCCGTTGAATCAGTGTTTTCCTGGAAGAAAGCGAACAAACTGAACTTTAATTTATGGCTTCTGTGAGGCCCAGATCTTCCCCTCATTATCATCAACTCTGACGAAGAAGCAGAAGATTCCGCCTGCCTCTTATGTTTGAGTCTATGCTACTTGAAAAAAAAAA